>NW_026020129.1:1362343-1629419 GCF_900185275.1 Solanum verrucosum | reverse complement strand
CTCACATCTGCATAAGACTTCTGGCGACTCTGAGCAGTCTTAAGTCTATCTCTAATGAGTTGCACTTTCTCCATAGCATCAAGGACCGAATCTGGTCCTATCAAGGCTGCTTCACCTACTTCAAACCAACCAACTGTAGATCTACATCTACGCCCATATAATGCCTCATAAGGGGCCATCTGAATGCTGGAATGGTAACTATTGTTGTAGGCGAACTCTATTAGAGGAAGGTGATCATCCCAACTACCCTTGAAGTCGATCACACAAGCTCTCAACATGTCCTCTAAGGTCTGAATGGTACGCTCTGCCTGACCATCCGTCTGTGGATGAAATGTTGTGCTAAGATTAACCTGAGTACCAAGACCTTTCTGAAATGAGATGTAAACTGAGGACCTCTATCTGAGATGATAGACAAAGGAACTCCATGCAACCTCACAATCTCATTAATGTAAAGCTTGGCGTAATCCTCCGCCGAATCTGTACTCTTGACCGCCAAAAAGCGAGAAGACTTAGTAACCCTATCAACAATCACCCAAATGGAGTCATGTTGTCTGCGAGTACGAGGTAAACCTGTGATGAAGTCCATGTTGATCACTTCCCACTTCCAAGTAGGAATGTCAATCTCTTGAGTCATACCCCCTGGTTTCTGATGTTCTACCTTTACTTGTTGGCAATTGGGGCACTTAGCCACAAAGTCTGCTATATCTCTTTTCATACCAGTCCACCAATAGACTTCCCGCAGATCACGGTACATCTTAGTGGCGCCTGGATGAATAGAATATCTGGAATTGTGGGCTTCTGCGAGAATATGTTGCCTCAATTCACCCACATCAGGAACACACAATCTACCTTGATAGCGAAGTACACCATCTCCCCCTTGGGAGAAAACCTCCACTCTCTGATTGTGGACTGCACCCTTAAGTTCAAGCAAGATTGGATCACTTCTTGATTTTCCTTAACTTCTACTACCAAAGAAGATTCTGCCCCATTTTGAACTGTTACACCACCATCTGATATGCTCATAAGACGAACTCCTAGGCGAGCAAGTCTGTGAACATCCTTTGCTAGCTCTTTTCTTTCTTCCTCAACATGTGCTACACTACCCATAGATAGTCTCTAAGGGCATCTGCTACTACATTTGCCTTACCAGGATGGTAATGCACACTCATATCATAATCTTTGAGGAACTCTAACCATCTTCTCTGGCGAAGATTCAACTCTTTTGGGTGAATACCTACTGGAGGCTCTTATGGTCTGTGAACACATCTACATGAACACCATACAAGTAATGTCTCCAAATCTTAAGTGCAAACACCACTGTTGCTAGCTCGAGGTCATGAGTTGGATAATTCTTCTCATGTACCTTAAGTTGTCTAGAAGCATAAGCTATAACCTTACACGCTGCATCAACACACAACCTAGGCCGACTCTGGATGCATCACAATAGATCACATAACCATCTAACCCTCTGGTAGAGTCAAGACAGGAGCTGTAGTCAACCTAATTTTCAGTTCTGCAAAGCTTTTCTCACAATCATCTGACCACTGAACTTAACCTTTTTCTGAGTCAACTTAGTCAATGGAGAGGCTATGGATGAAAATCCTTCCACAAACCTTCTGTAATAACCTGCTAGACCTAAGAAACTTCTGATATCTGTAGCAGAGGTAGGTCTGGGCCATTGTTTCACTGCTTTATCTTCTGGGAATCTACTCGAATTCCTTACTAGACACAATATGCCCAAGGAAGGCAACTGATTGTAACCAAAACTCGCACTTGTTAAATTTTGCAAATAACTACGATCTTTGAGAGTTTGCAGAACAACTCTCAAATGACTCGCATGTTCTTCCTCATTCCTAGGTAAATGAGGATATCATCAATAAAGATGATAACGAACAAGTCAAGTACTGCTTGAACACTCTGTTCATCAAATCCATGAAAGCTGCAGGAGCATTGGTTAGTCCAAATGACATAACTACAAATTCGTAATGACCATACCGAGTCTGAAGGCCGTCTTCAGAATGTCACTATCTCTGACTCTAAGCTGATGATAACCTGATTGAGGTCTATATTTGAGAAATGACTAGCACCCTGAAGTTGGTCAAACAAGTCATCAATCCTGGGGATGGGATACTTATTCTTGATTGTGACCTTGTTCAACTGCCTATAGTCAATGCACATTCTGAGAGGACCATCTTTCTTCTTTACGAACAACACTGGTGCACCCCATGGCGAAATACTAGGTTTGATGAAGCCCTTATCTAGAAGGTCTTTCAACTGTTCTTTCAATTCCTTAAGCTTAGCTGGAGCCATTCTGTAAGGAGGATAGAAATAGGTTGGATATCTGGAAGGAGATCAATTCCAAAGTCGATTCCCCTATCAGGAGGAACTCTGAGAAGATCTTCTGGAAACACTTTTGGAAACTCATTAACCACTGGAACTGACTCAAGAGTTGGGGTTTCGGAAGCTAGAATCCTTAACCCGAACTAGATGATAGAGATAACCCTTAGAGATCATCTTTCTGGCCTTAAGGTAAGAAATGAATCGACCCATAGGCGTTAAGCTACTACCCTTCCATTCTAGGATTGGTTCATCTGGAAATTGAAAACGAACAATCCTAGTTCTACAATCGACTGAGGCATAACAGGAATGTAACCAATCCATGCCTAGAATGACATCGAAGTCTACCATTTCTAAATCTACAAGATCTGCTGAGGTGACTTTTTGAGAGACTGTGACAGGGCAATTTCTATATACCCGTCTAGTTATAACTGGGTCACCGACTGGAGTAGAGACTGAGAAGGGTTCTGAAAGAGTTTCTGGGCTAACACTGAATTGGACTGCTATGTAAGGAGTTACAAAAGACAAAGTAGCCCCTGGATCTAACAATGTATAAACATCAAGATCAAAGACTCGTAACGTACCAGTGACCACATCAGGAGAATCTTCCCGATCTTGACGAGCCTGAAGAGCATAGAGCCTGTTTTGGCGATGTCCGCTACCTGTACCAGATGAGTTACTCTGCTGAGTCGGGCGACCTACTGGTGCTGCTAAAGTTGTAGACTGAGCTCTACCATTATTTCCTCCTTGAACATGTCTAGAAGGACAATCCTTCAATATATGACCAAATTGACCACACCCAAAACATCCTTCCTTACCTGCAAGGCACTCGCCCGGATGGTTCTTACTACATTTCGGGCAAGTTGGGTAAGTTTTGGTGCTTGAAACACTACCTTGAGACTTAGAGCCTGACGCCCTACCTTTCTGATCATTACGGAACCTGGGGTATGGAACACTAGCTGATGAATGGGCTGGAGTCGAAGACTTCTGCTGAAACTGCAAGCGATTTCCACCACCTGATTTCTGTTGGGAATACTCGTAGTTACCTATTCTTGCTTTCTTAGTCTCCTTAGCTTGTTCCCTAAGCTTATCACCCTCAACGTGTTGAGCATGAGTCATGAGCCTAGAGATGTTCATGTCTCCCAACAACATAGCATTTCTGCACTCTGTCTTCACTAAGTCTGACACTCCATACAGAAACTTATTCATTTGAGCCCTGGAGTCAGCAACCATGTGAGGAGCATACCTGGAGAGTTGGTTAAACTTGAGCCCATACTCTTGGACAGTCATGTTACCCTGCCTTAAGTTCATAAATTCCTGGGCCCTTGCTTCTCTCAACTCTATGGGGAAAAACATGTCTAGAAAGGTTTCGCTGAAACATTCCCAAGTAATAGGAGCAGCATCTGTACCCCTGTTCTCCTTCCACTGAGTATACCATATATGAGCTACATCTTTAAGTTGGTAAGATGCTAACTCAACCCGATCATTCCCAGTGACCTGCATCACCTCAAAGATCTTCTTGATCTCATCCAAGAAATTCTGGGGATCCTCACCAGTCTGCAATCCTAAGAACTCTGGCAGATTCATCCTAACAAAGTCTCGCACCCTGGCTGCAGCTGACCCAATATTGGCATTACCGAAACTAGAGCATGCTGATTGTTCTGGTTGGCCACACTCTGAGCCAACATCTGAATGACATTCCTGAATTCAGCATTCTACACTTCTTGATTAGGGACTGGAGGAACTGCGTTTGCATTCATGGCATTCGCATTCCTGACGTTAGCTCTACGAGGAGGCGTGATCTGAAACGTAGAACGTCGAGTTAGAATGGAATTAGATCATACTTTACACACGATAAGAGTAACAAGAAAATGAAGATTTTTCCTAAAGACACTTTGTAGCCTCCCTCTCATTAGATGTGGTGCGCACTACACACCCATGAAAAGGACTCTACCTAGTGCGGCTTTTCAGACATCATAGGAAACTTAAACCTAATGCTTTGATACCAAGTTTGTCACTCCCCGAGCTACCCCCGAGACGCGGACACGGGACCTAGGACCACAAATGATCCCAAGCTAACCCTGCTGGCATGATCATGAACATACTAAATATAATAAACTGATGCGGAAGCTAAATTATAAATAAACTGAAGAGATGGGGAATACCATATATTATAACTGAGATATATGAAAACTGATGAGTTTAATACAAATAAGTTATTAACTCAATACTAAGCTGAATCTAACTATGTTTGAAATAAGCCTCTAAACTGACTAGAAATGTTGGGACATGCCCCAACTAGATCTAGCAAAACTGAAACTAAAGACTAAAAGCGATAAAGGTAGACATGTTACTAGTCCTCGAAGAATGAGGACTCACCACTGATATTGCTGAACTGAAGATCGGGAACCGATCTAAGCGTGATCTGGATGCTGAGAACCTGAACCTACATCAAGAGAAGATGTAGCGCATGTATGTGTCAGTCCTTGAAAGGTACTGAGCATGCAGGATAGAGTAAAGCTGAAATAACATATAACTGAACAAAGCAATAAAGCAAAGAAATAATCTGGACATGATATAGATACTGAAAATACTGAATACTGAGCTAACTGATGCAATGACCAAATTTATAACATGCTGAGACTGAATACTGACTGTACTGAAATATGGTCAATGCAAAAGAGTTTGACTGAACTATGGGAGCTACTAATAACCGACATAAAACCACATGATCTAAATGTAGAGTCCGATGTATACGCCCCATCGAGAGGACCCAATATACCCTGCCAGAGGTATAGAGGCATGCTGGAGTGATCAATAAACTGATATTGCCCACAAAGGGGACTTACACCTATGTGGCTCGTAGTTCTAGGACTATATGGGTACGCTGAACCCTAGTCCAACTCGGTATTATGCTACTCCCAATGAATTAAGTGGTTAACTGGTTATGACTGAATTTCTGTAAATACTGGATAGCTCGAAACTGAACATGTAAATTGAGAATGCAACAATTAATCTGATAATGATGCATTCATAAACTGAGGCATGTAAAACTGAATACTGAAATATTTGACCTAGCATGTGTAATTCAAGAACTAAAGAAATACATAGTTAGGGTTCTGAAATTCATGCGATAAACTGAGCAATAATATGATAATCTGATTTGGAACATTTAAATAACTAATTCATGATGATCTGTTGTAATTCTAGAAACCCTAGGTCTGTTCATAATCATGGAATCAAGAATCTGACTGAATTCTAGGGACCTAATGGGCGAAAGGAACCCACTAGTGAAATCCCACATACCTGGTGACGAATTCCACGGAGAAATCTTTCGATTTCGGGGCTGGAACTGATGGAACCTTGTTGCGTTCTTGAACTAGGGTTGGTCGCCTCTTTCTCTTCTTACGCTTCTAATTTTTCAAAGCTTTGATAAATGCTTTGACTTAGGTAAGTTCTAGTTATGTTTCTAGGCTTAAACTGACTAAAACCTCATGATTTAGGGTCTAAACGACGTATCTTAGGGGTTAAACGAAATAGGAAAAGACCAACAGACCCTTGAATTAACTGCTGTCGGAGTGACCTACGGATTGGACCTACGGGCCGTAGGTCAATCTACGGTCCATAGATTGTGTACGTAAGTCAAGCCTGTTCGACAGGCCTTCACTAAAACGAGCATAACTTTTTACTCGGAGGTCATAATTTAGCAAACTCAGTGGCGTTGGAAAGATAATTCAATTATATATCATATAATAGGTCATGGGACACCTAATTCATTTTGTGCTAAAATATATGACCATCTGAAATTGACTTAACCACAATATTCATCTAACTGGTTGCTGACCCTCACTTACGGTCAGACCTACGGACCGTGCATCGAATGACGGTCCGTGCTGGTCGACCGTAGTTTGTGTCAGAGGCTGGGTAAGGGAAGTCTCGATCCACGGACACAGACCATGGACTGTGGTCTGATCTACGGACCGTGGGTCTGTCCGTGAGTCGGGACTTGGCTAATTTTCTGAGATGGTTTGGGGAGGGGTTGCAGTGGTGAATCACGGACCACCAGCACGGGCCGTGGTCTGACCTACGGTCCGTGGATGGTGACCGTAAGTTGCACCTGCAACTTCTCAAAATCTGCATTTTTGGTCCGTTTCGGATATCGGCTGTTACAAAAGGACTCAAATATACTTCTCGTTTCAAGACTGCTCGACTTATCGGGTTTATGCGGAATTTATGGGCATGAACGACTTGACTCGTTGGTCTACATAACATTATGGAACTCATGATACAACTCTTCTCATTCTCATACTTACATACTCAAAACTTAACTCAACTTGATGATGGATCTCAAAGGATTCACAATTGAACTCAAAGGCTTCCTTGAACTCTACTCTTAACTCTCTCTTGAATGTGTATTATGAATTCAAGAGTTATGGTTCATGATATAAAAGATCTCATGATGAAAAAGTAGACTCATGAATACATTCTCCTCACTCTCATGCTCACTTACTTGAGTCTTGAAACAAGTTACTAAAAGATGTAGAAGACTCCACAAAAGGGCTCAAAGGGACTCTCTCAAAATGATTGGAGGAACTCTCAAGACTTAACTCTTAACTTTACCTTCAATTTGAATTATTAATTCAAGGTTATGATCATGTTATGAATGATTTCTAGTTGTTTGGAAGTATTTTAAAGTGATTAGAATCAAATGGAGTGAAGGTACACTTAAAAGGAACTCAAACAGGACAACCGACGGAAAATGAGTGGGGGCAGGCGACCCTGGCGCGTTCCGGGCGCAGGGCTCCAGCCCCTAACTTCAGAGACTGCATATGGGCTCACTGCAGGGGCGCCGCCCCAGCCCCTTGGGCGCATCTGGGGCGCGCTGCCCCAGCCTTTCCCCAGGTCAAGTTCGACAAATTTCGCCTCTCGTTTTCTGATCCTAAATCGCTTTTAATCGATTTCTTTTCTCAAGTTTTCCTTAGATTCAATCATCCAACCTAAGTACACACTAATCTACTCAAAACAATCACTTTAATCTCAACATATCATCAAAACCCCAACAAAACAAGATTTAGAATGAACTTCAAGAACTTAAATCCTTCAATTTTTTGAGAATGAAACTTCACTGAAAATAATATGTTTGGCATGTGGGTGAACAAACCCAAAACTATGGAAGCTTACATACCTCTTAGGGATCAAATCCATGGCGACAATCCGCAACAACTCTCAAGAATTTCGACGAACGTTTCGATCCTTTCTCTTTTCTCCTCTTCTCTCTTCTTCGTTTCTCTTATTGAACTCTCAACTAAAACCTTAGGCGTAAACTAGGATTATAAAACTGAACCTAATTAGATTATACCCCTAAAATATTACTAAAAACGAATTAAATCTGATTGGGTAAGGAAAAGACCAAAATACCCCTCTAAAATCCGGTTTTGACTTTCCTTATCTAGACAGCTCAACTTCGAATGGACATATCTCCTTCATACAAACTCGAAACTGAGCAAACTCGGTGGCGTTGGAAAGATAATTCAAAGATCTTACCTACGGTATCTGGTAGAACACCTAAATATTCCTGAGCTGGGAGTTATGTTCGTTTGAAGTCGACCTAAAAATCATACTTAGCTTAACTTGCAAATTTTCAGAATTTGCTATTTCCAACTTAGTTCTTTTTGGAACTCAATGTGCTACATCTAGTGACCTGACCTTAATACTTAAGAAAATTTTAATTCCTTGCAAAAATTTCACTCACTACGAAGAATGGTTCGAGTAGTAGTTCGAAAATTTTTCTGGGGTGTTACATCAACTTTCAAACTTTTTTGTTCCCACTTATAAAAATATAGGATAATAAAATAATAATAATAATCTTATTAACTTATATTACTAAAATCTAAACAAAATGAAGCTTAATTATAATTTTAATTTCAAACTTTTTTGTTCCCACTTATAAAAATATAGGATAATAAAATAATAATAATAATCTTATTAACTTTTATTACTAAAATCTAAACAAAATGCAGCTTAATTACTCCATTCTCATAATATTGTTTACATGATTTTAATTTGAGGAATAGTCTTTAGTAGTAACAATTAAGTGTCGAAGAATAACATAAAGAAACAACCAACATGTCCAAAAGCAAAATTGTCATCATACAATTTGAATTATAAAACTACGGAAAGCTACCATTAATATATAATACTTATGTTTAAGAAAACTATTAGACTTAGTGTCACATATATGTAAATGTAACTCTCATTTTTATTTGAAAATTAAATTGTTAAATCTCATATTGTATAAATTGTAGAAAAATAAAACATGGAACAAAATGGGTGAAAATGAACAATATATGTATGTGTTCGCAACACTATATTAGATAGACGACAAAGTAACACAATCAGAATCTTTCATTCAAAGTAATAATCTTTTAGCAATCTTTATTTAAATTACTTGTATTTAAACAAAAGCATATTGCATAAACTATTCAAGTATTATCAAACTCATCATGTATTAATAGAAGTTTTGACAATTAAGTAACACTTAAAAGTATAATAACACAAAAACAAATAATTTTGTTTCATAACAATGCAAAATGATATAGAATTACATAAAAATGTGGGTTGCATACCAAATTTATTTTGGACAAGCATACCTTAATTCCAAAATGGAAAAGAAAAACTCAAAATCATAAGCAAACATAAAAAAGATCTAAAGGAATATATAAGTCATATCTTATACTTCTAAGTTTAACTCTTGAATCTTATACTTCTAAGTTTAACGCTTGAACCATATTGTAAGAAAACTTCTCTATTTAATTTCAAAATGAAGCTATCTGTTTTTCTCTTTAGATAGTTTTTTGACGACATGTATCTATATCATTATCTAGGAAGAAGAAAAGAGAACATAGAAAAGAAAAGAATATGATGTTCTAGGAAGCAATTTACTGATATTTATAGTGATTTTGGTTGTCTCTTCACCTACCAAATTAATGGAGCACATTGAATCATGATACATAAATTTTATTTTGGTTTCAAAATTCAAGAAGTCACTGAATTGGAAGAGTCATTCATTATTGAAGTGTAGTTGTTGGACTTCATATTCACCATTATGTAATTAAAATATTGATATTTAATAAATTAATTAATTTTATTTTGATTTAGTGGAGGGGCAAAATGGTAATCCAACTTTGAATGTTGGAGCTTCCCACATATAGTATATGACAATTCATTAATTTAAGGTAATAAAATACTAGCCATGTATTTATTATATTTTGCTTAGATATTGTTGTGAGAAACTTTAATTATTAATATAAAAAATTAATTTATTTAATTCATAGTCCTAAAATATTTCTACTCTTAAAAAGTAGTCAGTGTTTCTTTCATTGTTATTCTTTTTTCTTCAAAAACTTTAATAATAGCAGAAACTTTATTTTCTTCATATTTCCTTAGAGGCCAAGACATTTGTTCTTTTTCGTAATTATATTGATTTTTTACTATATATAGACGGGAGGGATCATACCAAACCTCCCAGTACCTTAAATTTTATAAATATAACATGGGTGAATAATTTTTAATTAAAAAAAGACTATGATTGTTAAAAAATGAACCTCTACTGGAATCAATTATATCAAGTTATAGAAAAGTACTTGAGTCAAGTATTAACCGTAAAATTATGGTATATGGAACACATCACAATAAGGGATGATTAAACTTTAACACAAATGGAAGTTTTTTGAAGCATAATGGAAAGGCTAGAATAGTTCATTTTTGAAAAATAATGAACAATACTGAGGCAACGTAGATGCTAATTAAGTATGTTGTTCAATGCATGGTTGAAGAATAATGGGCATCAACAAGGCATTATAAAAAATGGATATTGCACCTCCCTCCCCTCTTTTGTTGTGCTTCTACATAATTGATATATACATCGCTAGAATCGAAATCTATAAACTTAAGAAGGAAAAAACTATAATTACAAGGGAGCTGTGTGGTACCACATCGGATAACAATGAAAGTTTTCCATTAAGTATAAAGAAAAAAAATCCATAAGTCAAAGGATTGAACTCTAATTTTAAGTGATATAGTTAGAATTTTGAGAGTCAATCCTTTTAAATGTTTTTTAATATTTTAAGTTTTAATTATTGTAATTTATATTGCTTTTTACTTAGTTTTTAAATACATAAAATTTATTTTTAAAAAGTTAAAATATCTATATTCAAATTCACGATCAAAATTTAAAAATTTAAATCTGAAAATTACAATTATATCACATAAATTAAACATATGGATAATATTTATATCAAGTAGGTGATGCTCCGATCATAAAGCAAAGCTAGTGTATAATAACAATTATTTAATCTACGTTTTTGTAGATCAATTCAAAGTGCAAAGATCAAAATCACGTGGATTCGAGTCAAAGTCATAAATCATAATCCTCCTAAATTAAGGATCTCATAATGAAGTCGCCCTACAATATCAACCAACTTTCTAAGTCAATATTCTCTGAGAACATGAATTTAAAATATTGAATCGTAATCAGAGATCTCAAATTTGAATTTTGAGCATGAAAAAAAATTATGATAGGGAACGCTTTTTTCCAAATGGAGTGTGAATTCAAAATAATCGAACTCTAATATTGTTAGGGTTTTACCCTGATTTTCTTACCATAATTTAAGATTTATTTTTCCTTAAAGAAAAGACAAAACATTACCATAAATGTTTTTACTTTTCCTGAAAGGAAAATATAATATTCTTTCATATTTGGTTTATTCTCTCCTTTTAGGACTCTTTTTCTAGTAAGAAAATGTTTTAGGACTCTATAAATATAGGTTTGTTTCTTCTAACACAATAACAATATAATCCACAATGTAGTCGTTTAAGAGTTTTGTTTATGGGGAGATTTTCTCTCTACAGTTTTTATGTTTTTTATTAGTTTTTAATTATGTAGACCAATGGTCATACCAAATAATAATATTATGTCTTTTAGTATAGTTTTATGTGTCGTCTAATTTATCAACCATATTATTTGCAATTGTAAGCTTCCGCATGACGCCCTAATCACCCTTCATAACCCAACAAGTGGTATCAGAGCACATGGTTCAAAGATCCGGTGGTCCTATGGTTCAACGAGGTTGAAGAAAGGTTCAAGTGGTTTCAAATCAATTTGCAACAAATTTGATGATAATGAAGATTTTTTGTCAAGCTACATGTGGAGAAAGTTTCAATCATATTTTCAACATTCCTGTTGCTGCAATTTTTAAGAATAAAAACAAAATATTTTAAACCCATTTTTAATCCATATATTTTAAATTTTATTTTTAACCATGGCAAGCAACAGTGATGAAGATTTTGTGAAGAACAAGATTATCATGCAATGAAGAAGACAGATCAAGCTTTGTCAAGAAAATCCAGCCAAAAGGGGAGATTTGTTAGGGTTTTGCCCTGATTTTCTTACCGTAATTTAAAATTTATTTTTCCTTAAAGAAAAGACAAAACATTACCATAAATGTTTTTACTTTTCCTGAAAGGAAAATATAATATTCTTTCATATTTGGTTTATTCTCTCCTTTTAGGACTCATTTTCTAGTAAGAAAAGGTTTTAGGACTCTATAAATATAGGTTTGTTTCTTCTAACACAATAACAATATAATCCACAATGTAGTCGTTTAAGAGTTTTGTTTATGGGGAGATTTTCTCTCTACAGTTTTTATGCTTTTTATTAGTTTTTAATTATGTAGACCAATGGTCATATCAAATAATAATATTATGTCTTTTAGTATAGTTTTATGTGTCGTCTAATTTATCAACCATATTATTTGCAATTGTAAGCTTCCGCATGACGCCCTAATCACCCTTCATAACCCAACAAATATGAATACCAAATATCGAATACAAAACCAAAATAAAATAAAATATAGAATGCTATTAGCACAAGATGTTTCCTTAGAAAATGTCTAATTTTCCATTGAGATATTTTATATTAAACTCATTTTCAGAAGCTTAGTCATGGATATAGAACGTTGGTGATATATGATATGATCAGGATATTGTTTTTATTTTTTAACATATTTTGAGAATTAAAGGTTGCAATTGTCTAATTATTAATTGAGGTACATAATTTAATTTGAAGTAAGAATTATCAATAAAGATATATACTTGTTACAGAAAATGACTATACAGTCGAGGAAAGTCATCTATGAAATAATAAAGAATTTGATGGCTACCACCACATAAATTTAAATTTATAAATTAGATATAGTAAATTTCAAATAAAATTTTGAGATAAAACAGCATTGAAATGTCTATATATTAACGGTCCATAACCATTTTATCATATTTCCTTGTTCAACCTATATACTCTTTTCCTTTGCTAAAAACACATTTGGATTATAAATTTTTTTTAAATTTCATACCTTAACTATTAGTTGTGTTTTTTCATACATGAGCAATCATCATTTATGTATCAAACACATCTCAAGTTTAAGTATATATTAAAACACACATCGCTATTTCCTACATCAACTAGGTGTGTTTTAACTTTTAATACATAAATGGTTATCGTTCAGGTATGTAGGAAAAGGAAACAACTGATAGTTGAGGTGTGAAACTCGTCAATAAGTGATAGTTTAGGTGCATTTTTACCATTATCCCTTTGATGGTTTTTCCTGAATTGAAGTCATCCTAATATTGAACTTTTTTTTTTTGTCTCACTTGATGTTTGAAGCCCATATTGGAGCTCTGACTGAATTCGGATAGCACACTACAAAGTCCATTCATGAATGATGCTCCCAACAAGTTTTTTTCATACCCAGAGCTCGAACCTGATTTCACCGTTCCTTAGAAAGAAAGCATGATAGTAGTATAAAAGTCTATATATGGCACTAATTCTCACAATTCCTAGGATTAATAAATAAGTTATGAACCAGAAAGTACTAGTATAATTAATCATTGTTAATTAATTAGTGAAGTTGTACAACTTGCTTAGTTACTTTAATTCTTCATTTCTTATGAAGCAAAACTCTAAAGTTGACAAGCAACAAACCAGCTTTTCAGCTCTCACTAAAGTCTAACTCTTCAAACCTCCATTTTAATTTGTAAAATTACCAATTGATCATCATCTTGCAATATTTAAACTCTTAAGAAATTTATTACAACTTTCCAGCTATTTTGCTTCTTCCACACTTTAATCCTAATCCTACACTATAAAAAAGCTCATTCAACAACACAATTAGCACAAAACAATTACCAATATCAAACACAAAATAGAGTTATGGCCTCTAATTTTCTTTTAACTTCATGTACTACCATTTCCTCATCCCCATCCAAAATTTTCGTCCGTCCAAAACGTATCGATAACTTTAAGGTGAATTGTGAAATAAGAAATAGTAACACTATCAATAATGATGATAATGAAGGAAAATCTTTTCCAGGAAAACTTGATAGACGAAATGTCCTCCTTGGTCTAGGTGGGCTCTATGGAGCATCTAATCTTATCGGTGTAACCAACGAGCCATTTGCCCTAGGTGCACCGGTACCACCCCCAGACTTCTCAACATGTAGCACAGCTAGTCTACCTGATGGCTCACAAGTACCCTTTTCATGTTGTCCACCACTCCCAAAAGACCTAACTAATATCCCTACTTACAAACTTCCTAACGTGTCGAAAGTCAAAATTAGACCAGCCGCACATAATGTGACTCAAGAATACATAACCAAATACAACACTGCCATTCAAAAAATGAAATCATTAGACAAAGATGATCCATTAAGCTTCATTCAACAAGCCAACATCCATTGTGCTTATTGCAACTCTGGGTACAAAGAACTAGGGTTTCCCGGTGTACCATTACAAGTTCATTTCTCATGGCTATTTTTTCCGTTTCATAGATGGTACTTATATTTCTTCGAAAGAATTCTTGGTTCATTAATTGGTGACGATACATTTGCTTTGCCATTTTGGAACTATGATAGTCAAGTTGGTATGCAATTTCCATCTTTGTACAATGATGTTAATTCATCATTGTACGATCCTAATCGTAACCAAAACCATTTTCCTCCTAATGTTATCGACTTAGGGTTCACTACCATAGACCTCGATGCATCCGATCAACAAAAAATCAATAATAATCTTACGATGATGTATCGACAAATGCTCACGAATGCACCTTGTCCTCAACTATTTTTTGGAAACCCTATACGTGGCGGAGAGCAGCCGATTCGCGGTATGGGTACGATTGAGAATGTACCACATAACTCTGTCCATCGATGGGTTGGTAATCCAAATAATAAGTTCAGGGAGAATATGGGAACTTTTTATTCAGCTGCTAGAGATCCCATTTTCTATGCACATCATGCTAATGTTGATAGGATGTGGACAATATGGAAAACTTTAGGAGGCAATCGACGTGACTTCAATGATAGGTATTCTTTCCGTTTCAATTTATATGATGCACGAATGATATATTTTTATATTTAGACAAAGATTAACATTAAACTTCATTTTATACTTAAATATAACTTGATTTGTAGCCACATAAATATTTATAACTTGTTTTTAAGTCATAAAATTTCAAAAGTATTTTTCTTTTTCTTAAATATTGTGATGATCAGTTAAAGTACATAAATTGAGACGAAAAGAATATTAGTTAAGTGGGTGATTATCTCATCTAAAACTTTACTATTGTATGTTAGAGTCTAGAGAACACACTTCTGATTATTTGAAGAAAAAAAAATCTCACCTTCACTGCGTGTATGCCATACTTTTCTTTTATTCGTGAGTCAAACATGTCCAAAAAGTTACATTTACTGGTACGTGAGGATGAAATTTGAACCAAAGATTTCTCTGTAATCATTTCATCTAAAATTAATTAGTACACGTTAAGCCATGAATAATTTTCATTTTTTTCAAAAAGCTATTTGGAAATAAAATTGTAATAACTCCAAAAAGCTGTTTTTATAATTTTCACTCCAAATCACTCGTAAAAATTCAAAAAAAATTCCAATTTATATATGTCCAATAGAAAACCAATTTCCAAATATCATTTTCAACTCGAAAACAAATATCACTACTTTAAGTTTTTCCAAATTTCATAATTTTTACGTCCAAACATCAGCAAAATTCTTGTGAATGCATATTTTACTTAATTATATTTTTTATATATCTTTCATATAACAGGGATTGGCTTGATAGTGCCTTCTTATTCTATGATGAAAACCGTACCCTTGTGAAAGTAACTGTCCAAGATTGCATAAACAATGAAAAATTAGGTTACAAGTACGAAAACGTACCTATTCCATGGAAAAATTACAAGCCTGTTCCACGTAAACAAAAACTCAAAAAAAACCCTAAAAATGTAAAGCCCTCCACAGAAATATTCCCTTCAACATTGAAAAAAACATTATCATTTTCCATCAAAAGGCCTAAAATCTCAAGAACTCAACAAGACAAGGACATCGAAGAGGAGCTCCTCGTATTCAACAACATGACATTCGATGAAAATGAATACATAAGGTTTGATGTATTTATCAACGAAGATGAAGGTGTGAAATCGAAGGTACTAGATAGGACTGAGTATGTTGGTAGCTTCGCGAATTTGCCTCATGTGCATGCTGCTGGGAATAATACTGGTAGTAGTAGTAGTAGTGGTAGTACTCCTGCTGTTATGAGTTTGGGTATTAGTGAGATTTTAGAGGATTTGGGACTTGAAGATGAAGAAGAGATTGTTGTGGTTGTTGTGCCACAATTTGGAGGTAAAGAGATTACTATTGCAAGTGTGGAGATTGATACTCTTGCTTGTGCAAATTGATGTTTGAATTTTTAGTTTTATGTTATGTATTTGTTAGTCTACTCTTTTTTTGTTTTTTGTTGTTCATTTTATGGTTTTATGTTGATGTATTTGGTAATAAAAGTTGTATCTTGCAACTACTTCTTCCATAGTTAAATATATCTCTCGAGTTTACGACTTAGATCGGATATATATGTACTTGTTGTTTAATATGGGTTGTGATAGGATGGTTGAGATTCCTCTATCTTTAATTAGAGATTTCGAGTTTGAACCCTGATGAGAAAAAAAAATTATGTTGAGAGTGTTGCCCTTAAAAATAAGTCTTACGATGCATGAATTTAAATTTAATCAGGCTCCAATATGAATATCAAATGTGAAATTAAAAAAATGATGATGTAAAAAGTACCAAGAAAATCATGTAAACATCAATGAAAAAGAAATTGTATAGAAGTGTACTCCATAATGAATATAAGTTGGTAACCTAAAAAAGATGAGTAGCTAGCTATTAATACAACTGATTAAGCTACATTAATTTTAAAAAACAAGAGATATTAATAAGGATCAATACACTTTTGATCCCTGATTAATTATTTGCTTATTCTACTATGTCTTTATGATATTTGATCGAACATGTTAGGCATTCAACTAATTGAGTTACGCACTTCTGATCCTTTCTACTTGTGAATATTCAAAAAAATTATCAAAATTAGTACTCTTGATTATTTCATCACTTATTTACTCAAGTATTACTTAAATTTGTATTGTTATAACTTCATATTTGTTAGTAAAATAATTAAATACATAACATATTTCTTATATATATGGAGGGACCAATAATGCACATTGAAGATTAAACATGCTTAGTCTTATATCACAATGACTAAAAACAAAAATTACCAGCACTTTTGGACAGAAAGTGGCGATAATAAATAATGTAAAGTATTTTATGATATTAATTAAGAGAAAATTACAGAAATAGCAAACATAATAGATATAATTGTGCTTCATAGCTATAGTTTCGTTTGCTATGGCGGCTGCCGTTGTATATTTCGCTTGCGAATATACAATTTGTATTTATACATTTAGAATTTTTTCAAAACTCTGTTTGTATATTTCGCTTGTCAATATACAAACAGGATAATTTATTATAAAATTTTCATAAATCGTATACAAATAGTTAGGGTAAGCATATACAAAATTCTGGATTTATACAATCAGGAACCGAATTATACAAATTTTCTGGATTTATACAAATCAGGCGAATAACAAGATTGGGAGAAACTAAAGCAGCGAATTAAAATTTCCCTAGACGATACCTATATCATTTAATATGGTTTAAATATTTGATATTCTCCACAATTTTTCATTAATTAATGAATGTATACAACTTTAATTTTGTCAGATTATAGTAATGGGGATCTAAACATGTCAACTGGGCCGGGCTGATCCATGTTCGACCCAGCACGACATATTAATGGTAACTCGGCCAACCCAGAATTAACGGGCCTAGGCTAAGCTGGGCTCAATTAGTGGTAGACCTCTACTTTAAAAAATGGGAAAATTGTATGAAATAACAAATTATTAATTCAAATTAAATGTCATAGTTTATTCTAATTGTAATTCGCAGCAAACATCTCATTTTTTTGCCATTTGATTCGGTATACAATTAGCCATTTTATACATTTCGGTATAAAATGTATAAAATGCGTTTGTGTTTGTATAAAGCGAGAGAAAAATGTATATACAAATACAAATACATATATTTTCGTCATATACACTTATAATTATACAAATACAGATCTTATCATATAAATTGCAATGTATAAATGAATTTATACAAAACTAAACAATTTGTATAAAATTGGATGTTTCTAGCGAATTATACAAATCAAAAGCTCCATAGCAAACATAAAATTTGTTATGGAGTGCAATTATGCAAATTATAGTTATAACATACAAATATGATTTTTATGTTTGTTATATGTGAAAGTTGCTTTAAAAAATTGTATTTGATCCCCCTAAATATCAACTTAAGTACTTAAGCCATAACTCATAACTTCATTGATTTCCATTCATTTATCTTAACTTGGTTAATTATATACTCCTTCATTTCAAAATACTTTGACGTATTTTACTTTTTGAAAGTTAATTACATGAATTTTGACTAGCATTTTAAGATATATGTTTTAATCATATTAATATGATATGAAAAGAATTGCAACGTATAATATTTTTTCGTATTTTTGAATATCTAAATTATAATTTTAAAATATTAAATTAATGTAATCTATTTAGCTCGAAGATTAGTCAAATTAGCTCTTTGAAGAGAGAAATATGACAACAAGGACAAAATGAAGAGAAGAACCTTCCTAGACATATCCATGCTGATGCACATGATAATAATTCAAATAATGATTTTTGTTACTATCATGTATTTATTATGGATTATCCAACTAATTTTGTATTTTTTTTTCTCAAATTTGGATCCAATTATTTTATTTAAATATACAATTAATAAGGATATCGCCAGTTCGAATTTTATTTATTTATAAGGATAATAATTAGTCTTCTCTATGATTTTGCATCACTTCTACATTTAATTTAAGTTTATCTCAACTACCTTGATTTGTTTTACAAGAAAATTATTATTTTATCTCCCCCTGTCACCTAATATACGAATTTTAAAAATAATAAATAGAGCAGTTGGGTTTATTTTGACTTTAAATTAAGAGATTTCAATTTCGTCAGTACTAATGGGATTATTAAAGCTTTTGTTTGAATTGATTAAATGTACCACTATTGTTTAAACAACGTTTACAAAACACTCATGCTGTAAAATGATTGCAGGTTTTTACTTTGAGATTATGAATCACGTTTTTATGTTTTATTGGTTATCGTGTTTAAAACTCACCTCTCCTCTATATTTTACTTAATTTTCATGATTCATGCATATATTTTGATAGTTTCTTAGCAAAAAAATATGACTTTTTTTAGGAAGTATTGAACAACATATTGGTTCAAGTCTTGAAAATAGCTTCTAATAGAAATGTAAGATAAAATTACGTATAATAGGCCCTTGTGATCGAACCCTTTCTTGAACTTTATACATAGCGAAAACTTTAATACATCAAATTATCTTTTATTTTTTACTTTATCGATCACAGTATCAAGGAACATTAAATAAGTACAAATTAAAGACCAAAAAGAAAACTGAATTTTTTTTAAAGAGGGAATCACTTTTTTTGTAATACTTTATAGGTGCAACACAGAAAAACAATTTCTTTTGTTGAAAAAGTTAATTGAAAGTTTTTTTGGTCATATTTTAAAAGTGTTTTTACGAAGAAAAATTAAATTGATTTATAGCTTCTAGAAATAATAGTTTTTGTTACTGTTCAATTTTATTTTATTTTTTCAGAAAAGTTTGATAAAACACTTCAACTTTTCTTAAATAAACATTTTATTAAAAAATAAATAAAAATTAGCGTTCTCAAAAGCTTGGTCAAGGTATAAGAATGGTGCTCAAGAGCATATAATACAATAATATAATTATATAAAAGATATATTTCATGGCATTTTATATTATTTCTGTCTTAATTTATGTGACACATACACCTCGTTTTTAGTTTGTCTTAAAATGAATATCATATTTCTCTAATTACTTAATTATTTTGAACTTTCATGAAATAATTTATGACTACAAAAATATTTTATATTATTTTAGATCATATTTTTTAATATATTTTTAATTTATTTTTATATCAAATCAAATAATAATACATAAATTTAAAAATTGAAGTATATGATTATACCACGTTAAAGGCCCACAAAACAATTTGACAAAGAACAGTTAAAAGCAAATGGAAATATGATTTTTATTCAAAGATCGAGATCTAAAAGATTTGGTCAAAGCATGGTAGGACACGAGAAAAACGCTGTGCTTGGCACAGAGAAATAAAAAAAACTATTTATCAATTTCTTAAAAATATTAATTTGTCCAAAAAATTGAAAAATAATAATAATCTTTTTTAGTATAATAAGTTCCTTAAAGTTAAGTTAAATAATTTTTCGACAGTAGAAAAAATAAATTATACAAGTGTCATGTCACACCCTCCATCACATTTATTGTATGATTGTAATACAACTCGTGATTCATGTATCTCATTATTAATTGATAAGTGACCTCGTTAATAAATTAAAATATTCAATTTTGAGTAAGCGAGAAAATAATCAATTATATATATATATATATATATATATATATATATATATATATATATATATATATATATATGAATAAAAGAAAATGATATTTTTAAATTGTATGTTATATGCAAATTCGTTACGTATAAAAATAAAAAAACTTTTTATGATAAATTGCAAATTCAATTGACCTTGAATTGGCATAAGAGTGGCTATTTATATTATCGTACTTTTAGCATGGAGCACCTGATTATACAAAAAAAATTTAAAAATATAATGTTATTTGTAAATTTAAGCTTGATTAACTATAATCTTGAAACTAATTGGAGCACTAATCATATAGAGGGGGGTTAAATTTTGAATTGGTCATTATCTTTTTATTTTCAATCTTAAGTGGAATATTAATTAATCAAGCATTTATATATATCTTCATTTCCTACCTTATCTTTCCCTCCCTTTTCAAACATTTAAATAATATTTTTTCATCAAAACAATCCAGAAATCTATGACCTGGCATCCATTACGGTTTTAATTATTGCAAGAACTTATTGTAACCGTTTCGCCAAATATTTTAATTATTTTATTTGAAATTTATAAAGTTAGAGTTGAAATGAAGTTTTGTCTGATTAAACTTTTTTAAAGGTAAGAAAAGAAATATTGTATTTGAGATTTATGGAGTTGAAAAACAGGTTTGGAGCACCATCCCAAATTTGGAAATTTTATAACTAATTTAAAATAAGATTAAAAATTATTCCAAAAAATAATAATTCTCGTGAACAAATAAACCATGATATTTTTGTTTCCCATGTTAAAGAGATGACGACCATGTTAGTGGCGATATTCCGGGGTTTTGTGGCGACTTTGTTACCGCTAAAGGTCTAGATTTTTGTAGTAAATTCTAGTTGGCAACGTACATGTGGCTAGCCACGTCATGAAAAATTTGCACTCTTTAAGATATTTTTGGTCTGTTAGGGATAACGGCGGGAGACATTTTTTATCCTAAAATGTAACGAAGGATGTAAGTGATCTATTTTACATAGTTCAAAAGCAATTTTAACACTTTTCCATTAATAGAATACTGATGATTTCTATAAAAACGCACCACATAATTATGAATCAACCAACATACGTCTAGTGTAATATCATAAATGGATCTCGAAAGAGTTCACACAATCCTTGCCTTCTGTCTTTATGGAACAATAAGATTATTTCCCATAAACTTGATTGATTATTATTTTTCAAAACAAAAAAAAAACATTTTACTCCAATACAATGGAATGATGGAGTGGGGTTCGTCAGAAAAAATGCCACACAATAGAAAAGTTTGCTATGCCTTCCTTCTTTTTCATTAGATAAGATTATAACAACATATTCAATAAAATTTTAGAAGTAAAGTCTGAATAAAATAAAATGTACACAAATTATCGTCTCTACATATAGCATTTCTTTTACTTCAATTAAGTACTTTCTGTTTTTCGTTTCCACTTTCTTTTTTTCTGATTATTTCATTCCACCGTGAAACACATGATGGATAAAATAATGGAATTCAAAAAGAAGAAAACAATGTACAAGGTTGTCATTTTCCATGTAAACACAATTTTCGTCGTGGTGGATTATAAAATAAAAAATACAGGGTTAATTGATTCCATGTGCGGCATTGATTGATAAACATAGCTACTATTATCCCATTAATATATGATAATTCAATTTTTTTTTTCGATTTTAATAAATAGTTACTCTAGAATTTAATTAGCAGGGGCTAATATTTTTATTAAAGGTTCAAAATATGAAAAATGAAACACATAAAAAAGTCAAAAAGAATGACTTATATTATATATACATAGTATAATTTTTTATTGAAAACATTCAAATAAACATCTCGACCTTATCTGACTCTGCTGACCATAATAATGTGAACTAGCTGATTAATATCCTTTTATAGGTGCTCAAACCAAGATTTTGAGAACTGAAAATTCATAAAGGTAATGTCTCTCTCATACACACATATACTTTCTGGGTATATATATATAGGGAAGTGTTAAATCACCAGAAAATTTGGCCAAAATTTGGCAGGAAAATTTAAAAAACTATAATATTTTTTTATTTAAAAATAAACTAATGTTTTTTTTTCATTTTTTAGTTAAAAGGTATTAAAGTTAAAAGGGTAAAAATATTTAAAATGATAAAATATCATTCTGGCCAAATTTGGTCAGAATTTGACCAGAAATTTAAACAAACTATATTATTTTATTATTTTAAAATAAACTAATCTTTTTTCCACTTTTTAGTTAAAAGGTATTAAAGTTTTTTTTAAAAGGTATTAAAGTTAAAAGGGTAAAAAAAATTAAAAAAATAAAATAACATAGGTAAAATATCATTCTGACCAAATTTTACGTGGAGTGATTTTTTTGTTTGAAAATTTCTATGATGCTCTTTTGAGTAATTTATTAATCTTAAAGTTCTTTGTAAAAGCATCAATGTTTTTTGGATCCATAGACTAACACTTTAATTCCGGACCTAAACAGTATTTTCTTCATTTCAATTTGCTAGTCTTAAAGTTTTGTCATGTGTGGTTATGGAAATAGTATTTGAAAAAGTAGTATAGTTATTATCAAAGTAAAAAAATGATATTTGAAAATTAGATCATGAATATATACATTTATGATTTTATATCGTGATTCAGAACAAATATTAGTTTATTCATTTTTCATACTTCAAATCAAGTCAAACAAATTAAAATAGAGAAAATACTGCATTATATATCTATCCGCCATCAGCATGGAGAGTCGATCCGACCCATTATACACGTTGCATAATAAGAAATGAAATTCATGGACTACACTATCGTATGATTAATTCATTCATCTTAATTGATCATTTCAACCAAAAGCTCTCCATGTTCGAAAGTGGGAATCACATGTACATCCTAACTACTATTGGCGTTCAGGAGCCAGAGCATACCTTTTCGTATGTTTACTTTTTTATATTTTAAATTTTCTCAGTCAAAATCATGGTTTTGTCACTATTAAAGAGTTGTTTGGTAGAGTGTATTAGGAAAAATAATACATGCATGCATTAACCTTGTGCATTACTAGTACCTTGTTTGATACTCTTTTCTAATCTATGTATAACTAATGAAAGCATTAGTTATACACTCTGTTTTGTGTTAATGTGTGTATTGCTAATACCATGGATTTCTAGGTATCATCAATGCAATGGTTTTTAATACATGCATTAACATGATTAAAGACTCAATTGACCCTCAAAACCTCTTTTTTATATTTTTTTCCACCATAATAGTGGAGAGTATCTTTGTAAATAAAATTTTGTATGCATGCAGTGCATACTATTTTTAATACATCAAACCAGACAATGTATAAACATAATCTATATACAATTAATACAAGCATAACTATATATGCATAGCTAATGCAAGCATTATTAATACATTCTATTTAGCATTGTTCTTATACACTTTACCAAACAATCTCTTGAGCTATTCACATGATCTACACTAATTCTACTATTATCCTTCTGTTTTGAAATAAAGTACGTACTCTCTTATTTGAATAAAAATGTGTAAATTAAAGATTTCCCACACATTATCTTAAAAATCTCCCACCTACCACGTGAATATAAGTTGGAGTGGTAGGTGAGCCTCTAAACTTGTACTCTAATTATTACTATCAACATATTATATAATGCAAGGTTAGAACCATATGAATCTTCATCAACCAAAAGCTATTAGCAATGGCAAGTGTGTGCAATAGTAGTTCTACTACTACAACTCTCAAAACTCCTTTCATTTCATCCAATACTTCTTTAGGTTCCACTCCTAAGCCCTCTCAACTTTTCCTCCATGGAAAACGTAACAAAACTTTCAAAGTCTCATGCAAAGTTTCTAATAGTGGTGACCAAAACCAAAACATTGAAACGAATTCTGTTGATCGAAGAAATGTTCTTCTTGGCTTAGGTGGTCTTTATGGTGTTGCTAATGCTATACCATTAGCAGCATCGGCTACTCCTATACCATCCCCTGATCTCAAAACTTGTGGTAGAGCCACCATATCGGATGGTCCACTAGTACCCTATACTTGTTGCCCCCCTCCTATGCCAACTAACTTTGACACCATTCCATATTACAAGTTCCCTTCTATGACTAAACTCCGTATCCGTCCCCCTGCTCATGCTGTTGATGAGGAGTATATTGCTAAGTATAATTTGGCCATAAGTCGAATGAAAGATCTTGATAAGACAGACCCTTTAAACCCTCTTGGGTTTAAGCAACAAGCAAATATACATTGTGCTTATTGTAACGGTGCTTATATAATTGGTGGCAAAGAGTTACAAGTTCATAACTCATGGCTTTTCTTCCCGTTCCATAGATGGTACTTATACTTCTACGAGAGAATATTGGGAAAACTCATCGATGATCCAACTTTCGCTTTACCATATTGGAATTGGGATCATCCAAAGGGCATGCGTTTACCTCCCATGTTCGATCGTGAAGGAACTTCTATTTACGACGAAAGGCGTAATCAACAAGTCCGTAACGGAACCGTTATGGATCTTGGTTCATTTGGGGACAAGGTCCAAACAACTCAACTCCAGTTGATGAGCAATAATTTAACACTAATGTACCGTCAAATGGTAACTAATGCTCCATGTCCTCTTTTGTTCTTCGGTGCGCCATACGTTCTTGGGAATAACGTCGAAGCCCCGGGAACCATTGAAAACATCCCTCATATACCTGTCCATATTTGGGCTGGTACAGTACGTGGTTCAACTTTTCCTAATGGTGATACGTCATACGGTGAGGATATGGGTAATTTCTACTCAGCTGGTTTAGACCCGGTTTTCTATTGCCACCACGGCAATGTGGACCGTATGTGGAATGAATGGAAGGCAATAGGAGGTAAAAGAAGGGATTTATCAGAAAAAGATTGGTTGAACTCCGAGTTCTTCTTTTATGATGAAAACAAAAAGCCTTACCGTGTGAAAGTCCGAGACTGTTTGGACGCGAAGAAAATGGGGTACGATTACGCACCAATGCCAACTCCATGGCGTAACTTCAAACCAAAAACAAAGGCATCAGTAGGGAAAGTGAATACAACTACACTCCCCCCAGTGAACAAGGTATTCCCACTCACGAAGATGGATAAAGCCATTTCATTTTCCATCAATAGGCCTGCTTCATCGCGGACTCAACAAGAGAAAAATGAACAAGAGGAGTTGTTAACGTTCGACAACATAAAATATGATAATAGAGGGTATATAAGGTTCGATGTGTTTCTGAATGTGGATAACAATGTGAATGCGAATGAGCTTGATAAGGCAGAGTTCGCGGGGAGTTATACTAGTTTACCACATGTTCACAGAGTTGGCGAGAATGATCATACCGCGACTGTTACTTTCCAGCTGGCGATAACAGAACTGTTGGAGGACATTGGTTTGGAAGATGAAGAGACTATTGCGGTGACTCTGGTACCAAAGAAAGGTGGTGAAGGTATCTCCATTGAAAATGTAGAGATCAAGCTTCTGGATTGTTAAGTCTCAATTGAATCTGCTGAGATTACAACTTTGATATGTTTATGTTTCCTTGTTCTGTTTTTTACTTTTGTTTTTCCATGTAACTTTTCCTGTTGAAATCAGCTTGATCCTTGATTTCCTTGGAGTTGTTATTCACTAATAAAATCAGCTACTATCATGTGGTATGTGTTCACGCTAATCACGACATTTATGTGGTGACATTTAAAATAAATATAAAAAAAAAAGTCCCGACATTAACATAAAATCAACGATGTAAAAATAATGAGGATTGGCGTAAAATATGATTAAAACAATAATATTTTATACAAATGACAAAAATATTGATATTTATTTCAAATTGCAAAAATATTAGTATGACATGTGTTTAAAATGTTATATTATTAGTAGCTAATTTCCGACACTTACATTTCATATTAAAAATTTAGATCTTTTCAAATTATTTTTGTCACTCTAGAAGAAAAATTATTGGATGCATACATGAAACCTAAGCTAATGGAAAGTGATGAGTTGGGAGAAATACAAGGAAAATGTCCGTAATGGGCCCTTTTCTTTACTACTTGCTTTATTAATTCTCTGTCTGTTTGGACTTGGGCATTAGGCCCAATGATGTAACTCTTTTTTTATATCAATGAAACTGAAAAGTCAACCCAAAAAAATAAAAAATAAAAATATTGGATGCATACATAATAGGAGTCTTAGTTTATTTATATTTAATTTATCGTGCGTATGATAGAGTGATCTTTATATTAATAAATCAGAAATTATAAAATAAAGGGAAGCATAGCTCGACCCTTTGTTCCGATTAGCAAAATGAGGACTGCTTATATATAAATATAAAAAACATGTAGAAATTACTTAATCTTTGTACAAATATTCAAGTCGAGGGCGTAAATAGACAAAAATAATAGCATCACAAGTGGACCATTATTTTTATATAAACCGATTTTTTTTTCTTTATTTATGTTGAGGAGACACTATTTGTATGAGACCTAATCTATAACATTAGATGACTATGGACTAAAGATTTTTACATGCAAAAATTTCAAATGAGAGCTTAGTAATTATTTAGATATGATTATCTACCTATATTACACTTAATCAGATACGTACTTGTCTATAATTATATTGATCACTAATTATATTTAATTTAAATAAACGTCAAAATTATAATTTTATGATCTATTAACTTATGACTTATTTTTTAAGTTAAAATAAAAAATAAATCTTAACTTATAACTTATACTAATAAACTACTGATCCCTTCGTTTAAAAAAGAATGACATCCTTTTCTTTTTAGTCTGTTTCAAAAAGAATGATCTCTTTCCTTTTTTGGTAACATTTTAATTTTAGTTTTCCACGTGGCATGTTTAAAGCCATAAAATTGAAGGGCAATTTAGTACATTTGACACAACTTTAATTTAGGACCACAAGATTCAAAAGTCTTCTTTATTTTCTAAAATTCCGTGCCAAGTCAAACTAGGTCACTCTTTTTGAAATGGAGGGAGTATAAGTTTATCCAAAAATGCTCCAAGACTATTTTAATAGGACGAAGTGGACAAAAGAGTAGTAGGAATGAATGAAGAAATTGGATCTTGACACTATAGTCTATATATATATAGATTTACTACACGTGCGTTGCACGTGGTGGCCTCATCTTGTCATGTGATTAAGTCTGAAACAGTAAGCTAACTTTTTTGTCATAATATATTGTTGTAAGTATTAGTCGTATACATAATTTTACATTTAATTGTATGCATACTACATTATTAAATATATTCAATATGTAAGATAATAATTTGTATGGACCTTTCTCAGTTTCCAATTTTCTGTTTCTGAACAATACTCGATTATGCTCGTTTAATCGTCTTGAATTTGATGCATGTAACTTTATGACGTTGTCTATAAATAGATGATACTTTGCCGGATTTGCAAGTCATTTGTATCCTAATTACCAATATCTAATTCTACACATTAGTTGTATTTTCTTCATAAATTGTATGTTGATGCTCAACTTTTCTCCTCTTCAACCGAACCTATAAAATACAATCAATGACATCATGTAATGTGTTGGATTTGTTCCTAATTGATTACGCTTTAAAAGATAACAATCGTCTCTTACCTAATACTTCCTTGTATACAATATTTTTTGTATATGAGCCCGTCGTCATATCTGGTTGTTTAGTCATTACCAATACTTTTGTCGTGGTCATTGAGATTCCCCTCAATAGTGCTACATATAGCTGTCCATGGGAGAAAATATGTTGCGGATTTGCAAGTCATTTGTATCATAATTACCAATATCTAATTCTACACAATAGTTGTGTTTTCTTCATAAATTGCATGTTGATGCTCAACTTTTCTCCTCTTCAACTGAACCTATAAAATACAACCAATGACATCATGTAATGTGTTGGATTTGTTCCTAATTGATTACGCTTTAAAAGATAACAATCGTCTCTTACCTAATACTTCCTTGTATGCAATATTTTTTGTCTATGTTCCCGTCGTCGTATCTGGTTGTTCAGTCATTACCAGTACTTTTGTTGTGGTCATTGAGATTCCCCTCGATAGTGCTACATATAGCTGTCCATGGGAGAAAACATGTTGCGGATTTGCAAGACATTTGTATCCTAATTACCAATGTCTAATTCTACACAATAGTTGTATTTTCTTCATAAATTGCATGTTAATGCTCAACTTTTCTCCTCTTCAACCGAACGTATAAAATACAACTAATGACTTCATGTAATGTGTTGGATTTGTTCCTAATTGATTACGCTTTAAAAGATAACAATTGTCTCTTACCTAATACTTCCTTGTATACAATATTTTTTGTATATGTGTCTGTCGTCATATCTGGTTGTTCAGTCATTACCAATACTTTTGTCGTGGTCATTGGAATTCCCCTCGATAGTGCTACAATAGCTGTCCATGGGAGAAAACATGTTGTGGATTTGCAAGTCATTTGTATCCTAATTATCAATATCTAATTCTACACAATAGTTGTATTTTCTTCATAAATTGCATGTTGATGCTCAACTTTTCTCCTCTTCAACCGAACCTATAAAATACAATCAATGACATCATGCAATGTGTTGGATTTGTTCCTAATTTATTACGCTTTAAAAGATAACAATCGTCTCTTACTTAATACTTCCTTGTATACAATATTTTTTGTATATGAGCCCATCGTCGTATCTGGTTGTTCAATCATTACCAATACTTTTGTCGTGGTCATTGAGATTCCTCTCGATAGTGCTATATATAGCTTTCCATGGGAGAAAACATGTTACGGAAGATACAATCCAACAATAGGGATTGTTTGACCTTGAGCTTTATTTATCGTCATTGCAAAACAAAGACATATTGGAAATTGCTTGCGAATAAATTTAAAAGGATATCCTTCATTCTCGGCATGTATGACATTGTTGTCAAAACCTCTACAAATTAATCGTGTCCCATTGCATAAGTCATTTGCTGGATCCAGATTCCTCGGCATCATAATATGCGCATTCTCTTTCAAATCTAACCTAATATATAATATTTAAATATACATTAGTTGTTTAATATTTTACCTCAACTTTTTTTCCGTCCAGTTTAGCTATTCACAGTTATATTATAATTGCAACGCTAAAAACAGTATGGACATGTTACCTATGTGGTGGCAGCCTGTTTGGTGTCAATGTATTCAAGTATTCTTCTTGATAGTAATTGTTGGTATCATCTTCCGCTGAGTCAAAGCTGATATATGTTCTTGTTTCTCCCGAGAATTGAGTAATCAGCATTTCATTTAAATTATCTACATATTAATTTCTACTTGCTAAGATTGCCCTTTCAGTTATATACGTTGACGATCTGTAGTTTTGTTGTAAAGATGGAAATACTTCCCTTATTAAGCATTCCTCTGGTTTACTATCACCAGTTGCTTGGACCATCATTTGTTGCGGCAGTTGTATTAATTGTCTCGTATTGTGGTTTCTTCACCATTTCCAACACGAAGCAAAAATTCACTAAAATTTGGATCTGCTCTTGCTCTTATATTGGATGTTAAATGAATCTTTCCATTAAAGGCCACAAATATGACCTCACCAAACTTACATCCACTGTCTCTGCTCGTGTTGATTTAGGAACCACCGGTAGTACTTGTCGAAAGTCACCTCCAAATACCATGATTTTTCCGCCAAAAGGTGCATTACTGTTCCATTATGTCACAGAAGCTTATGTCGACAAGTCTAACCTCATTTCATACTCAACTCTTTGGATGTTGCAATTTTCACAAGTCGTTGTATCTTGTATAACCTACACTTTCTTGTGGCAGTTTTTACAGGAAGGATACCATGGCTCATCTTTATTGAGTATGTCAACAATTTTAGCTTTGAGCTTGTAAAAAGCTTCCTGGACATTGTTAGTGACAAATATTGAAGATTATGCTTAGTAAACAGTGGTCCTTTATGGATGCATAAGAAGGTACCTGTGTATCCGTTATCGTGCCCGCCATAATTTGGGGTAACGTCACTTCCGTGGCCTTTTTCATTACCTTACTTGGTGTAGTTGTAATATTTTTCATTCCCCCTTTTATGACTTCACGCCTGCATATAGGATGAGGTAAGTTAATTGTAGCATATAATTAAGGAAATGTTTGTGGTTTTTCAAATTGTTAGATTAAAGAATAGCTCAATAAATTATAGTTAGACCATAAGTTTTGACGGTGAGCTAGGTTAATGAAATATTGTGAGCATATTAGAAGATTAGCTTGTGTACCAAGTGCGAAGATCTAGTGCTTTTGGAAATATTGGATTGATCAACACACTATTTGCATTTTCGCGTGTTTACTTATATTTTAATTAAAAAAAAATTGACTCTACTAGTTAAATGCACAAATGGTCACTCAATTATGAACCTTTCAGTCAATACCAATAATTATAGATTTTTTCTCTAAAAGTCACTTAATTTTGATTTTTAACTCAAAAATCACTCAACTATGATTGTTTTATTTACAAAGTCACTCAAACTATTTAATTGATTTTTAAAAGTTAAATTTATTGACATGAAATTTTTATTTCTAACCAAAATTTTAAAAAATAATATATCCATTTAGTGACCCACCCACTCAGACCGACCTGCTAAAAATATAATATTGACCTTATTTATATTTAAAAGAATACTTTCTTATTTCTTAAAAGTTGGATTAGAAATAAAAATTCATTTCAACAAATTTTAATTCAAAAAATCAATTAAATAAATTCAACGACTTTATAAGTAAAACAATCATATAATTAAATGACTTTTAAGTTATAAATCAAAGTTGAGTAAATTTCTGAAATAAAAATTTATAATTAAATAACTATATGAGATACTCCTTTCGTCCCATATTGTAAGTCACCCATTTCTAAAAATAGCTGGACCACAATATATGTCATTTATAAAATTTATGCATAAATTACCATATTTTGCCCATTATACCCTTGATTGATTAATTAATTAATCTTGAAAATGTATTTACTTTGACTAACCTAGGAAATCTACAAGTAATTAATTTCATTGGGAGAGTACTTCATTCATTAATTAACTACTTTCTTTATTCACTACTTATTCTATAAAATCTGATTTTGAAAAAAAAAATATCAACAAACAAATTAAAAATAAAAGGTGAGAAAAATTCAAAAAAAATCTTGAAAGTTGAAGCTTCAACAAATTTTATCAAGGAAGATGACATTTCAAAAAGTTCAAAGGATGTAAAAATAGAAGACTCAACCAAAACATGAGAAGGCCAAATTGAGAAAAATCAAGATCCAAATAAAGGAGTTATGCACCATTTAAATAAAAAAACAAATGATTTGTCGAACTAGAACTAAAATTCATTTGTCGTCTAATTTCACTATCAATAACATCAGATTCAGCAGGAAAATTTAGATCAATTTGAAGTAATGGAATTTGAATATTTTGTGATGTTGTCATGCTTGCTTTAAGAATTTATATATAAAAATATAAAAAAACATTTTACACAAAATATATAGGTAAATTGAGGTGGAAAAACTTGATTTTTAAATTTTTTTGGATCAATTGGTGAAAATATTTGGCTCCAAAAAGTAAAATTTAAATAGTCATCCAAATGCATTTATATTTTTGAAATCTAACATTTCATCATTTATTACAAAGTTGTCATAAACAAACACTAAATAAGGGCATAAGGGTAAAATTACCTTATTTCTTAATGCAAATACAAATAAAAAAAATGACTTATAATATGAGATGGAGGAAGTATTATCTCAACGGTTCAATTATCTTTCTATGAACATTCATTTCCGACAACTGGTACTAAAAGCTCTACATCTCCTAATGGGAAACCACATGGACATCACGACTAAAAGACTTTTTCCAAAAGAATATTGTTTGCAAGTGTATGCCAAAAGATCTACAGTAATATAACATACCATGGGTGGAGCTAGAAGTCTGATTACAAATTTCGTCAAATTCAACAATATTTGCTTAAATAATATATTTGTATAGTAATTTTTTTTACAAAATATATACAAATTTAGGTCAAGAATTCAGTTATTAACCCTTTAAAATCGTGTCATAAAATTCAATGTTAAAATTCTGACTTCCCCCGTGATTAACATTACTTATAAAATTTATGTTTTTGTGTAGAGAAGTACTGGTACTACTCTTTGACTCGTCTAGACGTCTACTATAGATCTCCTAAGATTAAAAACTCCAGTTTTAAGATTTTCCTCACAATTATTATTCTTAATCTCCCACCTACCGGAGTCACAAATATATTAAATGAAAATATTCTATCTATTAATTTATGATTTACCTATTGATAATTTGTAATCTAGTCAAAATGATGGCAAAAAAAATATAATATCTAGACTGAAGTTCTTAGTCAATAGCGTAAATGAAAGAAAAAAAAAAGCTCAAGAAGAAACATGATATCTTTGTTGCTCTGATTCGTAAAAAAAAAGCATAGTAACTTCATAAAATATCTTATCCTTTGGACAGAGCAATGAAAAAAATATATTACTAGTAATACTGAGATTAGTTACCTGAGACTATTTCCTATCTTCTGTTTTGATTTGATTTATTAAGGACAATTATGTTTCAACGGCCATTACTAAATGCTATTACTATAGTTTGCTTATATGTTCTGTAATACTGAATATGATGTATAACTAATACATACATTAAATTCTCTAATAAATCTATCAACAGACCCCTAAGAGATTAACAAATACTACTATTATCCAGACTAAGTTATTTTTCTGTTTACTACAGATCCTTCTAAGAACAAAAACTTAATAATTGTATGGCTGCTATTCAAAATTCCCCACCTACCGCTTCCTGGAATAATTGATATGGAAGCCGCCTCTAAATTAAATTGAATAATTATACTGTTTTACATATTATATAAAGCAAGGTATAGCCCAATGAATTTTCATTCAAAAGCTAGCAATAATGGCAAGCTTGTGCAATAGTAGTAGTACATCTCTCAAAACTCCTTTTACTTCTTCCTCCACTTCTTTATCTTCCACTCCTAAGCCCTCTCAACTTTTCATCCATGGAAAACGTAACCAAATGTTCAAAGTTTCATGCAAGGTTACCAATAATAACGGTGACCAAAACCAAAACGTTGAAACGAATTCTGTTGATCGAAGAAATGTTCTTCTTGGCTTAGGTGGTCTTTATGGTGTTGCTAATGCTATACCATTAGCTGCATCCGCTGCTCCAGCTCCACCTCCTGATCTCTCGTCTTGTAGTATAGCCAGGATTAACGAAAATCAGGTGGTGCCGTACAGTTGTTGCGCGCCTAAGCCTGATGATATGGAGAAAGTTCCGTATTACAAGTTCCCTTCTGTGACTAAGCTCCGTGTTCGTCAGCCTGCTCATGAAGCTAATGAGGAGTATATTGCCAAGTACAATCTGGCGATTAGTCGAATGAAAGATCTTGATAAGACACAACCTTTAAATCCTATTGGTTTTAAGCAACAAGCTAATATACATTGTGCTTATTGTAACGGTGCTTATAGAATTGGTGGCAAAGAGTTACAAGTTCATAATTCTTGGCTTTTCTTCCCGTTCCATAGATGGTACTTGTACTTCCACGAGAGAATCGTGGGAAAATTCATTGATGATCCAACTTTCGCTTTGCCATATTGGAATTGGGACCATCCAAAAGGTATGCGTTTTCCTGCCATGTATGATCGTGAAGGGACTTCCCTTTTCGATATAACACGTGACCAAAGTCACCGAAATGGAGCAGTAATCGATCTTGGTTTTTTCGGCAATGAAGTCGAAACAACTCAACTCCAGTTGATGAGCAATAATTTAACACTAATGTACCGTCAAATGGTAACTAATGCTCCGTGTCCTCGGATGTTCTTTGGCGGGCCTTATGATCTCGGGGTTAACACTGAACTCCCGGGAACTATAGAAAACATCCCTCACGGTCCTGTCCACATCTGGTCTGGTACAGTGAGAGGTTCTACTTTGCCCAATGGTGCAATATCAAACGGTGAGAATATGGGTCATTTTTACTCAGCTGGTTTGGACCCGGTTTTCTTTTGCCATCACAGCAATGTGGACCGGATGTGGAGCGAATGGAAAGCGACAGGAGGGAAAAGAACGGATATCACACATAAAGATTGGTTGAACTCCGAGTTCTTTTTCTATGATGAAAATGAAAACCCTTACCGTGTGAAAGTCAGAGACTGTTTGGACACGAAGAAGATGGGATACGATTACAAACCAATTGCCACACCATGGCGTAACTTCAAGCCCTTAACAAAGGCTTCAGCTGGAAAAGTGAATACAGCTTCACTTCCGCCAGCTAGCAATGTATTCCCATTGGCTAAACTCGACAAAGCAATTTCGTTTTCCATCAATAGGCCGACTTCGTCAAGGACTCAACAAGAGAAAAATGCACAAGAGGAGATGTTGACATTCAGTAGCATAAGATATGATAACAGAGGGTACATAAGGTTCGATGTGTTTTTGAACGTGGACAATAATGTGAATGCGAATGAGCTTGACAAGGCGGAGTTTGCGGGGAGTTATACAAGTTTGCCACATGTTCATAGAGCTGGTGAGACTAATCATATCGCGACTGTTGATTTCCAGCTGGCGATAACGGAACTGTTGGAGGATATTGGTTTGGAAGATGAAGATACTATTGCGGTGACTCTGGTGCCAAAGAGAGGTGGTGAAGGTATCTCCATTGAAGGTGCGACGATCAGTCTTGCAGATTGTTAATTAGTCTCTATTGAATCTGCTGAGATTACACTTTGATGGATGATGCTCTGTTTTTGTTTTCTTGTTCTGTTTTTTCATGTTGAAATCAGCTTTGTTGCTTGATTTCATTGAAGTTGTTATTCAAGAATAAATCAGTTACAATTATGTTTGGAAAAGAAATTGATTACGATGATCATCGATTCAAACCCGACTAAGAATCTATAAGCTCATCCAAAACACTTTTTCTATATGAAGAACAGGACAAAGTGATCACGGAAGTGTTTTTACTTTTTATATTTTAAGTGAAAAATCCGACACCACTACCTAAATTCACAAACACATCAATTATATTTGGTGATGATAGTGATGGCTCCTGAGTCGGATGATTCATAATATTTAGTTATAATATTATCGAGTTTACAATTAAATGTTAATATTTTTTTAAAAATAAATATACCAAGTATAAGCAAAAATTAAATAAAACTTTAGATCCACACTGATTGCTTTAAAGATTTATACATGTTATTTGTTTTAATGGTGTTGAACAATGATAGAGTAAAAATTGACGACTAATGAAAATAAGAACATAGGTAAAATTCTTCCTATTTTCGATAACAATTTCATAATATTAAAAAATATTTGAGTAAAAATAGAATCCAAGTTGTCTCCTTATTTATAATTTGAATATTAAAAGGTAGTGTGCAAGTGTGTACTCCAAAAGATGTACATCAATATAATATAATATTATATCAAAATTATCTTTCTGTTTAAAAAAGTAGTACACTACTTATATTTGATTCGTCTATTACAGATCTTCCCAAGTAAAAAAATTATTAAAAATTCCCCACACTTATTATTCTTAATTTCCCTCCTACCGCGTCCCAAATATATTAAGTGAGCTTTTAAACTTGCTCCAATTGGGGTACATTTTATCTATGAATTTCTCATCTACTTGTCAATAATTTGTAATTTAGTCAAAATATTTAAAGAATAATGACCTAATTTGATTTTGTATGGAGTTTAAGTAAAGAAAGAAGAATTTTCTATTTCGTGACCTTAAATATACCAAAATGTCATTTAGTCTTGTTATCTTAAATATGTTACGTGGAAAGTTGAAGTTAAAATATAGCAAAAAAAAAAGTCATTGTTTTAAACCGACTAAAAAAAAAGCTTGTATTATTTTTTAAAAGAAGAGGGTAAAATCTAGACGGAATTAAACCAAGCGCCAAAAAGAAACATCATAATTTCATAAAATGACTTTTGACAAAAGAATAAATTGCATAGAAAACACGAAATATAAAGCTAATTTTGAGATCTGTGTCATGACTAAAAGCACCTCTTTTCTTATCTCCCCTAAGAGAAATAGTGCTTTTGGAGTGGAAAAGAGTTGTTAGGTGAGTTTGGAGTTGTTTTGATAAAATGTATAAATATAGTACTGAATAAGATGCGTTAAAAATGATGGAATTAATAATGCTAAGACTATTTCCTATCAACGGTTTGATTTGATTTGATGTATTAATGATGATTATGTTTTGAAATTACCAATGCTTATGAATCTCGTATTAATAAAACTAAAATGATATAGTATATTGTTAAAAAATTTCCTCACCTACCACATCCCGAATTGTTCGATATGTGATCGAGCTACCTCTAATCAAGTTTGAAATGGAGTAATATTTTATTTGGCTCCGACACATTATATAAGGCAATGTATAGCCCTATGAATCTTCATCCAAAAACTAGCAATGGCAAGTTTGTGTAATAGTAGCAGTACCACTCTCAAAACTCCTTTCATTTCATCCAATACTTCTTTAGGTTCCACTCCTAAGCCCTCTCAACTTTTCCTCCATGGAAAACGTAACAAAACGTTCAAAGTTTCATGCAAGGTTACCAATAATAACGGTGACCAAAACCAAAACGTTGAAACGAATTCTGTTGATCGAAGAAATGTTCTTCTTGGCTTAGGTGGTCTTTATGGTGTTGCTAATGCTATACCATTAGCTGCATCCGCTACTCCAGCTCCACCTCCTGATCTCTCATCTTGTAGTAATGCAAAGATTAATGCAACTACGGAGGTGCCATACAGATGTTGCGCTCCCACGCCTAAAGATATGAAGAAAGTTCCATATTACAAGTTCCCTTCTATGACTAAGCTCCGTATTCGTCCCCCTGCTCATGCTCTTGATGAGGCCTATATTGCCAAGTACAATCTGGCGATTAGTCGAATGAAAGATCTTGATAAGACACAACCTTTAAATCCTATTGGGTTTAAGCAACAAGCTAATATACATTGTGCTTATTGTAACGGTGCTTATGCTATTGATGGCAAAGTGTTACAAGTTCATAACTCATGGCTTTTCTTCCCGTTCCATAGATGGTACTTATACTTCTACGAAAGAATCTTGGGATCACTCATCAATGATCCAACTTTCGCTTTACCATATTGGAATTGGGATCATCCAAAGGGCATGCGTTTCCCTCCCATGTTCGATATTCCAGGGACTGCCCTTTATGACGAAAGGCGTGGTGAACAAATCCATAATGGAACCATTATAGATCTCGGTTCTTTTGGGGATCAAGTTCAGACAACTCAACTACAGTTGATGACTAATAACTTAACGCTAATGTACCGTCAATTGGTAACTAATGCTCCATGTCCTCTTATGTTCTTTGGTGGACCTTACACTCTCGGGAGTGACGTTGAATCACCGGGAACTGTTGAAGTCATCCCTCACAGTCCTGTACACATTTGGGCTGGTACAAGACGAGGTTCCATTTTGCCTGATGGTAAAACATCAAACGGTGAGGACATGGGTCATTTCTACTCAGCTGGTTTAGACCCAGTTTTCTATTGCCATCACAGCAATGTGGACCGGATGTGGAAAGAATGGAAAGCAATTGGAGGTAAACGAACAGATATCCAAAACAAAGATTGGTTGAACTCCGAGTTCTTTTTCTATGATGAAAGTGGAAATCCCTTCAAAGTGAAAGTCCGAGACTGTTTGGACACGAAGAAGATGGGATATGATTACGAACCAATGCCTACCCCATGGCGTAACTTCAAGCCAAAAACAAAGGCTTCAGCTGGGAAAAAAGTGAATACAAGTTCAATTCCTCCCGTAAGCCAGGTATTCCCATTGGCTAAACTCGATAAAGCAATTTCGTTTTCCATCAATAGGCCTGCTTCGTCAAGGACTCAACAGGAGAAAAATGCACAAGAGGAGATGCTAACGTTCAATGAAATAAAGTATGATAACAGAGATTACATAAGGTTCGATGTGTTCCTGAACGTGGATAACAATGTGAATGCGAATGAGCTTGATAAGGCAGAGTTCGCGGGGAGCTATACTAGCTTACCACATGTACACAGAGTTGGGGATACTAATCATACTGCAACTGCTACTCTCCGGTTGGCGATAACAGAACTGTTGGAGGACATTGGTTTGGAAGATGACGAGACTATTGCGGTGACTCTGGTACCAAAGAAAGGTGATATTTCCATTGGAGGTGTGGAGATCAAGCTTGCGGATTGTTAATTAGTGTGGAGTGAATCTGCTGAGATTACATGAGTTGAATGATATGATCTGTTACGATTCTGTTTCTGTTTATTGGTTTGTCTGTTTGTTTGCTTTTAATTTTCATGTTGAAATCAGTTTGAGACGAATGAATCCAATTTCCTTGAATAAAAGCGATTTATTATCACATAGAACCATTTACTTTTGTTATTGAAAATTTAAAATCACTTTGTTTTATCTCATACAAAATGTTAAATGTGTTGTTTAGTCATTTTGGATAGTTTTGAGAATGCTTTAAAAATGAATGTTACAAGTGCATAATATGTTGGTCTTGGGATAATTCACATATTATTACTCATTCCTAATTACTTGTTCACATTTCTTTTTTTAGTTGTCCCTAATTAGTTGTTCATTTTGACAAATCAACTACCTTTCTTGAAAATATTAAGTTTTTAATTCATCCACTTCATAATTAATAGGGGTAAAATGGTAAATTCACTATATTAATTATTGATTTCTTAATAACTGTGTCAATTTAAAAGTGAACAAGTAATTAGGGAGAGAGGAAATATTTGATATGATTCAATGAATTTTAGCTATAACGATTACTTTTGCTAGTTAGTGTATTCAGTTTTGGAATGATATGTTGGTCTTGGAATAATTCACATATTTTTTATATGAGACTCCTAACTTTTAATAAAAAATAGGGAACAAGATTAGGAACGAATAGCATGTGGATCTAGAAAGGACTAGTAACCTTAAAATAATGTAGCATACACAATAATAACATATAGTATTGAATATATTTACCCCACTAGATTATTTTATATAAAGAAAAGGTGAGATTTCTGACTAGAATTATTATATTATTACAGAAAGCAAAGACTTATAATATATAGTACTAGTAATTAACAGCTACAAATGGAATATATATTGAATGATTACACCACAAGTCAATAATAAGCAGATAAAAACAATTACTGTAATAAAGATTTCTCCATCACAATTTATATGATTTAATTTTATTTTTAATCAATTTAAAAAAAAATAATACGTTTTCATATTTAGTAAGAATTTAATTTTTAAAATGTCTATTTTGTCTTTAATAAAATGATTTACAGTCACACAAATATCTATGATTTATTTTAAAGCATAAATTTCAAAAGTCATTTTTTTTTTCTTAAATTTCGTGTCAAATTAAAATATCTCACATAAATTAGGACGAATGGATTAAGTATTTCAAGAAAAGGTGTGATTTCTGACAATAATATTTTATTATTAAAGAAAGCAAGTGGACTTATAATTGTTCAGTAACAGATAGCAGCTACTAATGGAATATATATTGAATAAATAATTGCACCACTAGCCAGTCGATAATAATACATCAAAACAACTACTACAATTTAATAAAAAGGTGCGATTTCTGAAAAGAATTAAAAGTCTTATTAAAGAAAGCAAGTAGACTTTATAATATACCATTAGGCACATGTTTCTCCTTCAATTCGAGATGCCTTGGATTACGAAAAAGTTTTAAGAAAAAAAGTAAAAAAGTATTAGCTCCACTAGTGGATGTTGAATTCAAAAATGAAATAAAAAAGTAAATTAAGTGGATATTCCTATAATCTAATTTGCAAATGTGTGTAGGGCCTTTCGAAGTTTTGATGATGGGCAAAGTAAATTGGATCGACTGAATACAAGGTGAAGAAAAGTTTGAGTTTACTAGGTGTTTGTGAACGAGCAAAAGCTTTTGTAGAGTTTTGACATACTGTTCAAGTGCATTGTACAAGTTGCAAATTGAAGAAAACTTTTTTCTTGATTATGAGTCTTAGTAGTGGTTAGGTGTAGAACTCTTGTATTACTATTAATTAATTATCGAGTTGTACTATTGATATAAACTAGAATAAGAACTTGATTTCAAGGTAAGGGTAACTTGATCACAAGGGATGCAACAAATTAGAGAAGTTATCGCTTTAGGGATGCAAGGAATTGATGCAACGAATGCCATAGCAAGTGAATCAGAATAAGCCCTAGCCTAGCTATTCATTGGAAAGTCTTATCGTCCAGGGAAAGACCTGGCCCAGGGCAAGCTTTATTTATTTAAGAGACAATAGAGAGTGAATCAAATTCAGTTTCCATTCTTTGGGGCTTTCGGGCCCCTCTCGATCTTTTTCTTAGTTGAGAAGAAGGAGGAGTCTAAATCAATTGACATTAATAAGCTATCATTGATGTACGTTGCGCATGACATGATCGACTCAAGGTATTAGTGTTGGTTGAACAGCAAAGGGAAGATATACTTACAATCTAAGAACCAAGGGAGAGAATGTGGTGAAGGATCCAGACCTTTTAACTTCCAAACAACAAAATAGATAGAAGATAGAAATTCCATAGTGCAATGAGTTCAGCGCGCAGGAAAAACCTTAAAATGCAGAAACATCACGAAGATGAAGTTCTCAGTAAAACTGAAACTCTTCTAACATGCTAGGCATACATAAAGCTCAACAATGTACTCTCCATCTATAAATAAGATGTATGGGAATTGGCATCGCAGTTGAGAAAATAATACGCAGTGAGCTACATTAACAATGAGTTATATGTCTTCTGAATTATCCGCCTTGTGTCAACAAACTATGCTCATTCTACCTCAACCTGTCATTTAAACACACTAACAAGAAGTCATCTCGCTCCACTTGTGGGATTACACTGGGTTTGTTGTTGTTGTAGCAACAAGTCATCTCTGTAGCGAGCTTGTTGCCTTCTACCGCCTTCAAATACAGCATGAGAGCAGAGAAAACAATAAGCTAAGTTTTTGTTTCAAATTACTTATAAGCTCCGCAGTAGGTTTACACCCTTTCCAACTCCATGTTGTGTTTGTCTAATTGATCGTTCAACTCCTTCCTCCATTCTTGGATCAGTCTTTCCTGCTTACTTATAAGCTCAGTTTTTGTTTTCAACTCTTCTTCCATTTTTGCAATCTCCTGTTCATATTAATTGGAATCCACAACACTCCGTTAACAATGCCAAAATTCATGGGAAACACTAGTACTCTAAGAACTCATATCATCAAAAAAAATTCTTTTCTATTATTTTAGTTTCTTGTTACCCTAACTTACCTTTCTAAGCATATCTGGCTTGGACGGCAGGTCCTCGCGTTGCAAACCAATCAAATAAAGTTGAAGCTTTTTAGCTGCTTCCATGAAATCTCTCGCATGCCTCTCAACATCAACTGTGAAACAAAAAAATTGCAACTCATTCAGAAAAAAAAGAAGGAAAACGATGAAAATTACTACACTTGAACAAGCATGAATTAGCACAACAAATAAAATAAAATGGAAAAAGAGAAACAAACACAAGCCTAAATTGAAAAGGGAAAAATCCAAACCTTATTCCTGCATAGGTGTTAGGGTGTTAGGGAACCATCATCAGAACCTGAAAGTGTCACCATTTCTACAGGACATATGATGAAACTCTAGAAATGAGTAATAGAGTGTAGACTCAGGTAAATTACAAAGGTAACTAAGAGCCATTATTGCTAAAAGTTGGGATTAAGGATTTAGTTGTTACTATAACACTTTTATTAGGTATTGTGTTTGCAAAGATTATTTAGTTTTGCAGGAGATTAGTATATCAGTGTAGAGGTAAGCGTGGAATAAAAAGAGCATCTAGTTTTAAAATCTTAAGTTGTCTTTTAAGAGAAATAACTGACAATTGGAATGTTATGGACCGAGTAGATCGTATTAGACATGGAATACTCTGTACTCATACAGCCAACCCAAAGTCCAAACTAGTTTGTGATTAAAGGATAGTTGACTGATTGATTGATTGACTAAGAAGCTTAGGAAAATTGCAATATTCAAAGACCTAGTATCATGGTCATAAAGCCAACTCCAACAAGACAAAAGCTTCATTGGATCAGTGCTAGTAGGGCTTTACCGGTATTGAAATGGATAATGGAGCAAGACCTCAACTTAAAAGCAAAATATTCCCAGAGAGTTTTAGATCATCAAATAGCTAAATTTTCTGACAGTACTCCAGCTCAAAGCAGAGGACCCAAAGTAAATTTTGACAGCCAAGCAAAAGTAAGCATACAGAGTGTAGGAGTAACAATTATGCTATGCTGCATTCTTCTGACTGATGCATTACAACTAATCTCATCCTTCAACGATTATCAGTAGATACAAGACTCCAGATATAATTTTACTTGTTCAAGCAAAAGACAGGTTATATAATGAGCCAAAATTTACTCACTCTGATGATAAGGATGGGCTGAACGGTCTATCGCCTGTAACTCTCGTGCAGGCAAACAGGGAAGCAAAGCAGCCTCTAATGCCATAACACACGCAATCATGTCATCCCTTGAAGCAGGAGATTGCATTTGTGATTCAGGAGTTTGCTGTTGATCAACAGAATGTCTCTCAGCCATGTGTTTTCAAGCAAATGTAGAACCACAACAGCCCTCACTTCAAAGTTCAGCTGATAATTTATCATGACAATTAGTAAACGAAACAAAATAAGGGCACAACCACTTCAATTACAACAATAATACTCTGCTCCAAAAAGTCTATTTTTCGATCTTCGATATTAAATTTGACTAATTCTCAAATTCATATCCGAAAAACAATTTTCCAACGGGAATTTCAACATTTCAGAACTGTACGAAAACTTTAATATGTAACAATTCTATTCCATTTCAATTTACAACTACACATCAAATTAAACACTAACACGAACATGAAAAATACAAAAATTCACGCACAAATTGAGTGTCTTACCTTACTTGAGATGCAATTCAAAATCAGATGCTATGAAATTCAACCTGGATGAACAAGTATTTGAGCTGGGTTTATTTAGGGTTTAAAGGGGAAAGATAATGGAGAAATTGAAATGAATTGGGATAACATGCCCTGCTAAATGGGTTCATTATTCGGGTTTTGTATAATGGGCTCAAAAAGTCTACCACGCCCAATACAGCTAGCCCAGCCCATCTTGGATATAAGCATGGTAAATAGTAGGGATATTTTCAAGTTTTTGTGCGAATTGTTTCTATTTTCGGGTGGTCTTTCATTTTTGCTATCCAATATAACAGTCTTTGATGTTTGTTCTTTCGTTAAAGTACCATTAGCTATGACCTAATTTCGTTAGGTGTAAGCTTGGAAAACTTTTATCTTATCCGACAGAAGTTGTGTAGTATTTAATTTGCAAGGTATTAAGTTTAGAAGTAATAATTAGAATTTGTTTGAACGGGCTTATTATTGCTTTTGACCTATAATCATAAGCTAGAATTTATAATTTATGATTTTTTGTTTTTTTTTTGTCTTAAAACCAACTGCTTATAAGCACTTTTTTTAAATTTATCCAAACACTCTAAAAATGCGTTAAAGCTATTTTGGCTTGAAAACACTTAAAATAATCTGATCCAAACAGGCTCTAAGTTATGCCTTAAGGTTTTGTAGGAACATAACTATGTCTTGTAAGGCATAACTTGTGGATTATAAACTTCATAAGACATGACATTTTGAAAGTGAAGTTTATGTCCTTATAATTTGTGGTTATGAAATAAATTTATGTCTCTACCAATATAAGTTCCTTGAAATTACACAACATAATTGGTGTTATATTATGATATAAAAATATAAACTTTTGTCAAGTGATTTCTTTTATTTATTTTTTATGTTGGAGATATTTTTGAGCTCAAACATAAACCTTAAGGGTATTTTTAGACCCAAAAGTGGAAGAGGGGTATTTATAAACCTTTTCCCTAAATAAAAATATTTCTCTCGACTCTTTCTTTTTTAGTGATGGATCTATTGAAAACAACCTCTTCATATCATAAAATTAAGTGTAAAATCCATCTACATTTCACTCTCTTCTTCGTACCTCATTTTGCGAAAAAGCACAGAATAAATTGTTGTTGTTTGTTTGCGTCTCCCTCCATACTTCTACTTCTATATATGCATGAGTGTCTACTGAACATTTCAGTTAGGATTTTCTACTAAATTTAGTATTAGCTAAATATTTTTACGTAGTGATTTCGTTGACTTTAAATCAACGATCAACGAAGTTTGTTTTTTTCCTATTTTAACGACTTTTGCCCTTTTGAGAACTCTAGAAAGTAAAATAAGTGTGTATATTCATTATTATTAATTTGAAAATTGAGTGTATACAATTGGACTTTAATTTTGGCTTCCCATCGAATTTTCCTTCAAACCATAAGCTTCCAAATAATAAGTCATAATTTTGTGGTTATATTTGGCCCACAGCCGACTTATTACTCCCTTCGTTCTATATTAGCTAATCATCTTACTAAAAATAGTTATTTCTTGAACATCTTACTAACTCAATAATCATTAGTTAGATTTTTCATATATCATCCTTGCAACTAATTTTTTTTAGAACTGTTCACATTAGTTTGTAAAATTTCTAAGAAGTTTTTTTAAGGTGTAATTAATAAAATTATTTTCTTATTTATAATTTCTTAATATGTAGGTAAAAAGGAAAGTGACAACTAATTGGAACGAAGGGAGTACGTTTTAAAACTAAACCCCTACCAATTAAAACTAACGGTACAATCAGACACTACTAAAAAACTGTCAAAAAGCACGGAAAGTGACGCCAATTGCCACACTGTCCGTCGCTTTTAAATTAAAAAAAAAAATTAAATTATTTTACAAAAGGACGGACGACATCTCTTAGTCCGTCGCTTTTTTGGCGAATTTTTGCACCAAATATATATATAATCAATAATTAATTATTTTTTATAGTAGATGAGGCTACTTCTTTTTTAACCAAAGGTCTCGAATTCGAACTCTATGTATTAAAAGGTTCTTGGTAGGGAGCGTTTCCTCTCAAATGAAGCCTTACACAACGCAAATTTAAAATAATTGAATTTCAATGCGAATATAGACACCCAATGAGCAACGAAATGCGGTAGGCAAAATAGGAAAAGAAGAAGATTTTGACATTCATGATAATTGTACTCGCAACTCCAAATTAGAGAGGAAGAAAAAATCACTTATAATCCACACTTCTTTTCATTTTCATATTTATTAAACAAGTTGCACGAGGAAGAAACTCACTCTACCCAGAAAAAATAAATATATTTTCGGTCAATAAAAATAAAAGATTATTATTCTATTATTGACCAAACTCTTTCACATTTTTCGTTTGAAAATACTTTTTTTATCCAAATGGATATTGAAAGATAAGAGCTTAAGAGTATCGATGGAATCATTCATTAAATAAAAATAATAACATTTATAATCTATGAAGTATATTCAAATTGCAACAGTACTCTACGAGAAAATAAGGAATTAACAAGGGACAAAGTTCTGTAACTAAAAAAACAAAAATCTTACTCCCTCCGTCTCATTTTATATGACACTTTACAGATTTCGAGATTCAAACAAATTTATCTTTGATCGTAAAATTTTCATAGATCTTTTAAACATTTTAAATTATCAATTATTGTGACTTGTAGTACTTTTTACGTAGTTTACAAACATATAAATTTCATTTAAAAAAAATTGAAGATTCCATGCGCAAATTCCCGATCAAACTTAAATTGCTTGACTCTCGAAAAACGAAAAGTGTCGCATAAATTGGGATAGAAGGAGTTTGTTATTTCATTCGGCAATGAATTAGCGACTAGAAACTATTTAGCGATGAATTAATTAGAGGAACTATCGATAAATATTGCTTAACATGGTCAACATTCAAACTTCAAACATTGCGCCTGGTCACTAGAACCTGACCAATTCTTAAATCACAAACACAAGAAAAACATGATAGAGGTTAATTAACATGAGATTCGACGTGATTGTGGTGTATGTTATGCAACATTTGATGTGTCTATGTTCCATATTCCAAGAGAAAGTATGATAAGCAAAGTTGTTACTCAAATATATAACCAAAGTTAGATGGCTGAAATGAAAAATTGCTAGGAATATGTTATATAAAGGAGGATATATACTTAAATTAAACACAAGTTCTACAAAATGATTAATATTAAGATCGGTATTATTATGTTTGAGTGAATGTTGCACCTTTAAGATCCAACATATTCATAATGAATATGTCAAAAATACGAATATTGAGATGGATGTGTGGTCATACAGTAATATGGGACAAATTGTTGGTCAGTCAAGAATGATTACGTTCAAAAGATGAATATATCATAGATAGAGATGCTTAAATGGATGTGTGGAGATATTAAAACAGATAAGATTAGAGAAATAAAGATCCACATAACAAGATGAGAGTGACCTCTGTAAGATGAGAGAAACTAGGTTGAGATGGTTTGGGCATGTGAATAGGAGGTGTGTGGACGTGCTCGTCAGGAAGTATAAAAGTTTGGCTATAATAGAAGCTAGGAGGTGTAGAGGTAAGCCAAAGAATAACTGAGAAAGATGATTAGATATGACATCACACAACTTAAGCATATTAAAGACATGATCCCTAAAGAGAAAGGATGAAGGTCGAGAATTTTGATAGAAGGTGAGTCGATAGCCGAGAGTTGTTGTATTTCATGTGGGAGAGGCACAGGGCTAGTCTCCCCTCTTTATACATAATCATATTTTAAAATCACATATTTTCTTTGTCATTCAGTACTATTTATTGCTCTAATGTCTTTATGTAATCATGCTTTGAATTCCTCTTTTCTTTTGAGCAGGAGGTCTATCAAAAACAATATTTCTACAACATAAAGGTAAAGATAGAATCTCCGTATATCTTACTTTTTTCGAACCATACTTTGTAAAAATACAGTAGATAAATCATTGTTGTTTGTTTGTGTCTCGAGGGGCAAGCTAGTAGCCCACATGCAAGTTCGTCTGAACCAATAGATTTTACTTAAACAATGTATATATGTTAATAAATATATTAAATATGTACAAATATTATCACTTAAAATTATTATTTAAAATTAAAGTCCGTATAATTGAAATTCTAATTTTGCTTGTCTTCCTCCATACTTCTACCTTTGTACGTGTCTTGAACATTTCAGTTAGGATAATATATTCCGAGAAAATTTGATATTGACATATATATATTTACGTAATTGTTTGGAATATTATAGTGGAATAAATGTAAAAAGTTAACATGATTTCGTTATATATTTATTATAGTGGAATAAATCGTCCATCGAAAAGGTCGATCAACAAAGTACTTTTAATGACTTTTGCCCTTTTGAGGACTCTAGAAAGTAAAAGGGTGTAATATATATTTATTGTTAATTTGAAAATTGAATATACAAAATGGACCTAAATTTTGGTTTCCCATCGAACAATAACATGCCAAATAATAAGTCAAAATTCGGTGGGTTATATTTGGGCTTTGGCCCACAGTCAAATTCCAAATTTATTTTCGTTTCTCATTTGCTGTCCGATATTCATATTAAAATTCGATTAAATTCAGATTCGTGCGGGAAAGTGGATAAAATGCTTCTAACAAAGAAGACTCCATATACAAAAGATTCAAACTCGAGACATTTGGTTAAGGATAAAAGAATACGTATCACTCCACTATAACTCTAGTTGGTGAATTCTGACTTGTTAGTTTTTAAAACGAAACCCCTACCAATTAAAACCAACGGTAGGCAAAAATAGGAAAAAGAGAAAAAAGATTTTGTCATTCATGATGTCTATACGCTCAACTCCAAATTAGAGAGTAAGCAAAATCACTTATAATACCATTTGTATATACGAAGAAGCAATTACTAGAGTGACAACATATATACAAGATACAAAATCATTTTTTTTAATGATACTACGATTTCACATCAATATTTCGATCATGCTCGTTTACACTTGATTATAGATGGGCAAAAAAATGGCAATATAAAACGCAGAATGATATTTTTGATGTATGTTATTTGCAGACAATATTGTGTGCGACGAATTACAGAACGTATCCAAGAACTTGAATTATTCAGAAACACTATATGGAGAAATATGATAAGTGAAAATGCCATTGTTAATATAGAAAACAGTACACTCCTTAACGTGTGAGAAAGTATGATAAAGTGAAAACGTTTCAAAAAATATATAATCCCAAATATACCTAAAAAATTGGAAATAATACACTATTATTCAATATTCATCTTTTGATTAAGAATCCAATTGATTCATCCTTGGCAAAATATGTACGTCCAAAACCTGAAACCCCACCGGAGTTTCCACCACCACCAAACTCGGCGGCTCAGCCGTCACATCCACCACCGCTATCCCATCACCGCCGCCACAAACCACGCAAACTCTACCGCCGGCAGCAGCCATATGTTGTGCACCTTTAAGCATCTCATTTTCCAAAATCATAATCCAACTATCAGTTCCTGGATCATACTTTCTCAATGCTCCTTTCGATTCATCCACCGTATAAATAACTTCCTCCTCCATCGCCGCCACCGGACCTCTCCATCCAACCAACATCCCCTCCGGCATCTCCTGCCACGTGTCACTTCCAACGTCGTAGATTATTCCTTCTTTCGCCGCATCGCCTTTCACGTTTACCATACAGAGCTTCCCTCTCCAGCCTACTGCTTCAATCGCTTCCCTACTGAACTTCCCATCCTTGAGACCACTCATTTTCTCCCATTTCCAGACCTTGTTTCTATCGTGATGGTTACAGCTGTACTTTGTGCAGTTACTTTTCAGGTCCCACTTTTCAACTGATCGAGCTACCTCTGGGTTATAGCTTGACCCAATCCCACTCGCAACAAACACCACGCCCTGCGACGCGCCGGCAACGCACCATCGTCTCGGAGTTTCGAACCGGGGACCGGAGGTCCATTGACAAGTGAGCGGGTTGAAAACAAGAGGACGAGATAAGGCCGGGAGCAAAGGGTCAGTCGTCGCGGCGAGGAGTATAAAATTGCCGGAAACGCTTACCGATTGAATCGGAAGGTGTCGGGAGATGAACGAACGGTGACGGAGAAGGAGACGGAGAGGTGGATTAAGTGGAGGCGGAGGAAGTAAATTCCATTTTGCTGAAATCGGATCGAAATTCGCGAACTGAACGGAGTTCTCCTCAGATTTAGATGGCTTCAGTAGAGAATATATGGATAAAAAGGGGGGAAACGAAGGAGAATAAACAAGCCGACGCCATGATTGACAAACGGAGTAAAGAATTGAAGGTTGAACATGAGAAAGACAAATCTGAGCTATATCATCAGGAAGTCCAGGAATCAAGGACTCATACTGATGATGTTGATGAAGTTTTTTCCGGCGTTTTACAGCAGCTCCGGCTGCTGTATCTGCGGCTGCGACAGTGATGGTGGCGGAGTCGTTCATTTGAGAGGAAAAATGTCAAGCCGTGTGTGAGGTACAATAGTGGCCTTAAAATAGCAAAGGGAAAGTTGAATACCGTCAGAAAATTGAATAAATAAACACGCGTATTTTATATGCTATAATACATATAAGATATCATTTAAATTTACCATAGCACGTTATATAAAATACATATCTATTTATTTATTTATTTTTATAAAAATTTAAATATTTATTTATACAATCAATTAAAACTAAATTAATAAATATATTTATATATTATATGCTTTTAAACCAAAATGTTTGGAGTTTACATCATTACTTTAATGGTCAAAAAGTTATGTTGTCATTCAAGGGAAAGTATATCTACAACCACAACTAAAAAGAGAGAGAGAGAAAAAAAAAGGATGAGATATAAAAGGCAAAAGTTGGATAGGAGTTAGAAATGTATGCAAATTACCCAATTTATCCTTTCTTTTTTTTCTTCTAATTAAAGAAGTTTCCATTAGTATTGGTGTGTTATACCTTACTTATTTCCTAATGTTCGATATATATATATATACATAATAAGTCACAATGCAACTATCATTGTAATTATTTTGTTAGCTTTCAACCAAAAGCTAACAAGATTTTTAGTTACATATTTATTATTTAATTAAATAATAAATATGTCATTATATGAGCTATTTATTACTCATTCCTTTTGAATTTGTTAATCTGATTTTGATCTGACACATAGTTTATGAAAGTAACTTAGATTTTGAGAAAAAACATTAAGTGATACTTGAAGTTGTCCCAGATTTTCAAAAAAACACCTAAACTTTGCGTGCGCCCTATTACCCCACAAAACATTCAAAATCACAATAAATACACATTTTTTACACAATATTTCCACTTTGGACAAAAATATCCTTCGAATGTGCAATTTCTTAAAAACAAAAAGTTGGACCCATTATTGATGTATTGAAGGATGCTTTGGTAATTTCCTATGATGAATTCGTTTTGTTTGTTTCTTTTAAATTTATTTTACTATACTAAATAATTGTATAAAAGATTATGAATCACGATAATTAATTACTTAAATATTTAAAAGATATAAAAATATATAAAAGATCTGATTGACTCTTCAAATTTTACCGGTGACACATAAATTGGGACAAATGAAATAATATATATTATTTGAAAATTTCTTAGAAAGTACTATAAATTACAGTAATTAACAACTATAAATATTTCAAAGACAAAAAAAATTGAGTGAATCTCAAAAAAAAATTAGTACTACATAAATTGAGAAAGAAGAAATGACCTCTATTATTTGAAAATGGCGTAAAAGTATTACAAATCATACAATAAGAATTAACAATTTAAAATTTTAAAAGACTTTAATGCTTTATACTTATTCTATTTTCACTTTGGACAAAAATATCCTCCCAATATTGCATATTTTTTTAAACAAAAAGTGGGACCCATTATTGATGTATTCAAGGATGCTTTGGTAATTTTCCTATGATGAATTCGTTTTGTTTGTTGTTTAAATTTTTTAAAAATAATTGTATAAAATATTATAAATCACAATAATTATTTACTTAAATATTCAAAAGATATAAAAATATGTAAAAGATCTTATTAACTCTTCAAATTTTATCGGTGACACATAAATTGGACAAATGAAATAATATATATCATTTGAAAATTACTTAGAAAGTACAATAATTTACAATAGAATATTTTAAAGACAAAAAAAATTGATTGACTCTCGAAATTTTATTAGTACCACATAAATTGAGAAAAAAGAAATAACCTTTATTATTTCAAAATTGCGTAAAAGACATTACAAATCATACAACAATAATTAGCAATTTAAAATGTTAAAAGACATAAAAAAAATTTTACCATAGTTAACAATAATTTAGAATTTAAACTATTTTAAATTAATATTAAAGTTTGATTAACTCTTTAATTTTGTCTTTGTCACATAAATTAAAACAAATGGGCCCTGATGTCTAGTATATATATATAATAAAATACTATGAAATAGGATGTGATGAAAAATGAGGGTTTTGGTGTGGTGGGAGTTAGGATATGGAGAAGAGATAATAAATTTATAGTGTTGTTTATTTAATTTGTTTTTTTTTTCTATTCAATTAAGGAAGTCATTTTTCTCATTTCAAGGAATTTATTTTCTTAAAGAAAATATTTAAAAAAATATTTGACCAATCAAATCTTTAGAAAATTGAAAAATATTTTTTGGAAAAAGAATTCCTCCATACCAAACATTTATGTTTTTTGAGAATATTTAGAAATTTGTTATTTTATCCTTCAAAGTTTTATTCCATTTCACTTTTGTCCATAAAGCTTTTAATCAATTCTAGTGTCGATCTATGTAGAGATAATTATTCAAAGTTAGATCGAAATGGAAAAACTAAAATCAAGATTGAAGAATCAGTCCAATTTTGCCTTGATATAGGCATTAAAGCATAGGTAGAATAACAAACATAATTGCTTTTACTATACTCAATTATTTCAAATTACCAATTCAATGTCAAATTGACTTATATTAGATTGACATCTAATAAGAGTGTAAATTTTAAAAAATTCATTGTAGATCGTTAAAGTATAACAAGGTAAAGAAACACAGAAAAAGATACCTCCGATCTTAACTTTAAGAACAATTATAACCAAGTTGAATTTAAGTTCAATAATCCACAACACAAACCATTAATTCAAGATTGACAAATTGATCTTATGCGTACCCCTACTATCATTAATAATGTAATTAGTGTGAAATTATAGACTATAGTTCTTCATTTATAGATTCCCAAAAATTGGGGAGAGATACGTAAGGTTAGGTTCCCTAATTTCTTCTTTGGCTTTTATTGTCACATTTCAAATTGATATTAATTAAGCCAATAAATATTAACAGAGACGTAAATCTAACTGTTTTAGTTTAATTTTTTTTTTTTTAAAAGGACTTCACGGAATGAGAAGTCAACAAAATTTATTAAACTAAACTCTTCGTTTTTTTATGTACAATAATAAATAAAATAAGTCACACAGCTTGCCTAACTCTGTCCAACTATGTAAAATGAGAAGGCAAGTAGATAAGTTTCTTCAAGAAAGTAAAAATAAAATAAAATCTCGTGGTATTAAATTAAAAATATGTAAATATATTAAAATATCTTTTAACGTATAGTCTTGTTGATATTAAGATCATCAAAATAGAAAGAGACTTGTATTTTGATTATAATTCTATTTTCCTTCTTTCTTGTAGACGTTACACTATTTTCTTATGAATTGTTATGCTTTCTTCAACATGTTCTTCTTCTTTTATTTGGACTTAATACACTCGAATCAACTGCGTTTCAAAATATATTTTTACATTCTTAAAATAAGAGTAATAAGATCTATGTACATTCTACGAGATCTCTACATTCTACTTTCCGTCTCAAAAGAAAATTAAACAAAATGAAGGGCAAGAAGGTAAGTTGAACATAAGAATGGAAAAAGGTAGATTTGGAGTTTTGCAATAAATGTGTGTTGGCACTTGGGTGTATGAAAAGGTAATGAGAGAGAGAAGGAAGACAATAATAAATGGATGGATACAATGGATGAGAAGGAAGACAATAATAAATGGATGGTAGAGCCAGGATCTTAGGGGAGTGCCCAATTGGCCCATTTGGTATGTATAGGGGAAAGAGAAAAAAACAATCATAAATGAGAAAAGGTGGTCTATAATTATTATTTTTGTTTTTTTTCTTGAGGTTTGATCTCATTTTTTTAAAGTTCGATTAATTTAAATTTACACAAGAAAACTCTAGCTTGGAAGATAAAACTAAAAATAATTTTATATTTACAGTACTTGAATTCAATTTTTTATTATTAAGAATGAAGGAATATTTATCAATCTAACACATCATTATTTGGTAAGAAATAGTATATATTTTATGTGTGTTTTTTTTTACTTTTAAGCACTTCTTAAAATTTCGAGGTATTTGAAAAAGTTATAAAATACTTTCTTTTAGGCTAAAATAATTTTAAAATAAATCAAAATTCAAATGACTTATGACTTTTAAGTTTTAACTTATAAATTGCTTTTTATAAGCTCACCCAAATAGGTCCTTATATGACGTTTGGTTTGTAAATAGGAAGTAAGTTATTCTCTCTCTCTCTATATATATGGGATTTGGTTGACGATTAAGAAATCTGCATAATTAATATATGTTTAAGTGATGAAGAAATTTATGTATTATTTTATGTATGATAGAAGGTTGAAAATTAATGCAAGTATAATTACTATATGAATAAATAATTCATGCTTAAAATAAAATATAAATCACTCATAATTAATCCTACATTACTAATATGTGTATAACTCTACCAAATAATTCCCTTAATAATAAAAATGGTATATATAATAACTTCAATAACATGAACATTCAAAATATGGTGGGATGAACGTGATTGTCCAATTAACCATTGTTCAAAATCTTTAATTTTGAATATTGAGAATGCTTTATAAGAAAATAAAAAGATTCTTTTTTTTTATGGATCATACACAATGAAAATTCAAATTATGATCCATACCTCACGAGAATTAATTAAGTGGAGAGGGAGAAAGAGAAAATAATTGTGTGTGGCTTATAAAAATAGCCTTTTAGGTACGCCGTGCTAAATATTCTTCCTCTCTTTAATGGAATCGTTGATTGGTGAGATACTCCATCCGTTACCATTTATATGTTATTATTTTAGATTTACATTTCTTAAAAAAATATATAAGTTTATAATTGTACCCTTATTTAGTATTCTTTTGAAATCAATTTTCAATAAATGAACATAAATTAATTAATTTTGATTAATTAAATTGACCAATGAACATGAATTAATCATTTAGTTTTCTTGTGTTGGTCAAATTCATACTTTCAAGTTTAATAACTCTCAGGATAAAATAGGAAGAATATTGTCATTTATGATTTTGTGAAATGACAAATATTAAGGATCATCAATTTTTAGTTAGGACGACATATAAATAGGAACGGAGAGAGTAAGAGATAACAATTAATAATTAAATGTGCATTTTTTATTCCTCTAATTAGATTATGAATATTAATTAGTCTATGAATATATTTTGTACTAAAATGGTAATATTAACTATCGAAAATAATAAATTGCATAAAATATTTCAATTTATCTCAATTTATAACACCATCGGCTTTTGCTTTCACGTCTTTATCAAATTGCAGTCATGAATTTTATAATATCAATGTTGTTTTCCTTCGATTTTAGCATAATGGAGAGTATATATATAGTTGCATTGCATCCAATTTATTTATCTATAAACAAAATTCATACTGAAAAAAAAAACATAATTCTTAAAACATTAGGGTTGTTTGGTTTACGTAAATAGTTATTTCAGAATTATCATTTTGAAATTATAATTATTAGATTAATTTATCTCATATCTCAAGTAGAATAAAATAATATTAAATTTGAGGGCTTGAAGCATAAATGTATTATGCAATTAATTATATTTTTAATCAAATAAAATATAAATTTAATCTCAAATATAATACGATAATATCACACCTTATCCAATGAACTAAATAACCAGATTTAACATTGTAGGTAGGTGTAACTTCCCTAAGCTCATTCTCGAGTATACTTATGGATCAATAAGTAGATATATTTTATTTATTTATTTTAAAGAAAAGAATAGTGTTTTTTTATATATATTTATTAGGTCATTGTATAGACGGCCAGAATTAATAATATCTTACAAATTACAAGTGTACTTCAAACGAAACCTTTGGTGATCTTCATAAGTTAATTAATATAACTATCAAAGATTAATTAATTATTTTATTGGAACATTAGTAAGTTGCCAATAAGATAGTCTAATAAACAACTAAATATACGACAAAATTCTCCTTTTCTTAACTTGATTTGGTTGGTCATCATCACCATTAATTTATTATAATTGTTAACATCCATATATTGTTATATACTGTGGTAGATTTTGACATTTATTAGAATATAGTTTCTTTATTATCAAGCACGTTATTGAAATAGTTTCTTAACTAAGCATTTTAGAATCAGAAAAAAAAAAACTTGCTTTTCTTGAAACTTCTTACTCCCTGTGTTACTTTTTAGTTGTCATGTTGTACTTTTCGAGAGTTAATTTGACTATTTTTCAAAGGTAAATTAGATTACATTAATTCGATATTTTTAAATAAAATTTTAAATATTTAAAAATTATACAAAAAGTACTATAAATTGTAACTTTTTTTTATATCAATATGATTTTAAAATACATCTCGAAATGTTAGTTAAAAATCTTAATGAGATCATTGAATATTATTATGTGATTATAAATTAGTAGCTCAGATCAAAAAGGAAGTTGCAGAAAGGATATTTGGAATACTTTGATACAAAAACTTCTTTGGACTTTTGTGGTAATTAGATGACAACTGACAAGTGTGGTTCGTGGATGGTTATGGGAAAATTATTCATATAAAAAGACGGGAAAATTTCATAGCAAAGTATTTTTCAAAATAACGCTCTATGGGTATAATTTATATAATTATATTTTATGGGTATAGTTTAGTTTGCTATTAAACATTTATTTTGTGTATAACATTTTTTTGGTTAAAAAATTATACAATATTTTATTTTGAGTAACTTTCACATATAACAATAATAAAAACCATATATGTATGTTATAACTATAGTCATAATTGTACTTCATAACAAATTTTATGTTTGTTATGGAGCTTTTGATTTGTATAATTCGCTAGATACATTCAATTTTATATAAATTGTTCAGTTTTGTATAAATTCATTTATACATTGTAATTTTATAGAATAAGATCTGTATTTGTATAATTATAAGTGTATATGACGAAAATATATGTATTTGTATTTGTATTTGTATATATACTTTTCTCTCACTTTATACAAACACAAACACATTTTATACATTTTATATCGAAATGTATAAAATGACTAATTATATACCAAAAATAACTAATTGTATATCAAACCAGATGACTAAAAAGACCTCATGGGGAATATTTAAACTTTATTCGAAACCTTAATAACTAAGAATAGTCAAATTTAAACCTCCATTAACTACAGACAAATGACTCTTTTAAGGTATATTTATTGATAGATATATTTTACCTAATAAGGTTTTGAGGCCACACATTATCTATTAATAAATATAAAAAATATATATATTATGAATATACTAGATTATAATTTTTCAGTAGCTGCTTATAAACAGCTTCTTGAAAAAACCTACAAACAACTAGTAAATACTTTGTCAGCACTTTACAAGCTAGTACTTTCTATTCTTCTATAAATAGAAAAAAAAATTAACTCATCATTTTATAAGAAGAAAAAAATGAAAAGAAATAACTCATCATTATTGTTTTGTATTTTTTTTAATTATTATTATTATTTGATATTAGTGGTGCAAAATTCAAACACGTTAAAAGTGACGGTGATCGCCCAATGTTGGGGGATTTCACACATATGTTCAACTCAAACTTTATTATATGAAAGTTATTAAATTATTTTAAATATAAATAAAAATAAAAATAAAAATAAAAATAAAAATATATAAATGTGATTGGTTCGTGAGATACACTCTTTTTAATTTAAAATTGGTGTCGAATATTTTCTTCATTTATATTTTACTTAATCTTTGTTGACTTGATATTTTCTTTAAAAAAATATTATTAGGAATTTATTCTATTATTATTTATAATTATATTTTAAAAATTTAAGCTTAACTACTACATTTAAGCTTAATATTCACTCCAATCCATAATAAGCATCCACCTAGACTTTTTATTTTTGTCTAAAATAAGGGTATATTTACTTAATTGTGTCTATTTTCATAATTGTGTATATTTACATAATCAAGAAAGATTTTTTTAAATTCAAATTTTCTCTTTATTGCATATCCTTAAGAATTTTTTTTAATTACTTTAATTTTCTATGATATTATTAAATAGATACAATATGAAGAATATTTTGATTAAAATATCTACTTTCTTCTAGTAGTTACGTAGTAGAGGTTTTCTAAATTACTTTAATTTTCTATGATATTTTATTAAATAGATAAAATATGAATAATATTTTAATCAAAATATCTATATTTTTCTAGGAGTTACGTAGTACTTTTTTTATCGTAATGAGTAAGCTAAAAGCTAGCTGAACATTTATTACGAATAATAAAAGCAATATTTTAAAAAACATATTTCTTAATTTACTAAAATTGACAAATAAGAGGATTTTTTAAATTTCTTTTTACAATAAAATAGACAAATAATCTAGAGGGGAGAGGGTAGTCCAAAGGATTATTTTTTTGACAACATGTATAAAATAATATAAATATAATCTTATAATTACCGTATAAAAACATATAATAGACTGTCAATTAAAATAAATATAACCAAAATATGAAAAAAAAGAAAAAGGAAGAAAGATATAATAACAAATCAATTATGCTGAAACATCAATTATGGTGAAACATAATAGAAAATATATAACAATAACACTCATATGCAATACAATAATTCAAATAAGAAATAACAAGTACGTAATAATAAAATGGAAAGACAAGCTCAAAAATAATTTTTAGAAAAACAAGTTTTTACAATAAAATCCAAAGACAAGGTCGGAATAATGAGTAATAAATTTGAGATTAAGTATAGGTGTATTTAATACTATATATTATTTCAAAATTACACAAAGAAGTAATCAGAAAAAGTTAGGTGATGAGTCTGAATCATAGAAAAGTTAGTGGACCCAAATGAGTTGACGACAGATCAATGGTGTGAAGCTGCAAAAAGCTGTTTTTATCGTTTTCTTAAGGTATGATAATGCTAAATGACCGGAAAATTTGGCCGACTAGAAATGTAAAAAAATTATATAATAATATTTTTTTATTTTAAAATAAACTGATCTTAAATTAGAAGGTATTAAAGTTAAAAGGATAAAAGTGTTTAAAAAAGATAAAATAATATAGGTAAAATATCATTCTGACGAAATTCTGGCTAGAAGAATTCTTCCTTATATATATTTATTTCATTTTTGTTCTTATCTCACGTCATAGCCACGACGAAACTCCCTTTTGAACGCATATATAATATTTTATTGAAATTAAAATTTTATATATTATAAATTTTTTTTTACCGTAAATACCACTATATCAAAGTATTATAATTATATATAAAATTAATTATTTAGATGGTGTAACTTCAACTATTTTATCTTGATTGAAATATTGTTTTTGGTGGTTGATCAAAAAAGTAAATTGCTTGTACTTTTTTTGGAAAACATCCCATAAGTAGGCGTTTGGCAATGCGATACTATATCACGATATGAAATCGTGAGATGTAATCCGTTTGGACATGCGATTTTATGCTGATTCCATCTCATGATTTCATATCATGAGATGTGATTCCATATTCTTCAAAAACCATGATATGAGAATTCCATATCATGATTTGAGATATTTTTAATATAAAAATTGATCAACAAATTTATATTTTGTTAAAACAACCCACATTTATATATATTAACCATTTATTTCATATGTAAATGAAATTTATAATCACATCATTACTTTTTAAAATTTATTATTCTCACCAACATATAGTTACTTTAACTCACACCAATCGATTGTTGAGTAATAAATTTGTTCTCTTCATTTACTCCAACACCTAATTTATTACTTCTACCGTTCTGTATTTAATACAACTCAAAGTAACAATGTTGGTTTGTCTTCTCAATCACATGATCAAGAAATGCAAGTTCAACGTGAGGAAATTGTCCGTACTATGTGGGAGGATTATATTAAAGACTTGTACACTACAATTTATGTTCAATTTTTTTTATTGAATTAAAGTTAAATGAAACAGTTACTTAAGTGGAGAACAAATAACTTTGTAATAATTTATTAGGCGATTTTATAAATTTTTGCTTATTTGGTAAGATAGAATAAACAATTGGGGCTATTTTAATAGTTTTACAACTTATGAGATTCTTATGTTTATGATAATATATATAACATAAAAAAATTCATATTGTATGTCCAAACAAAATTTCAATTTCATCTCATAATTCCATATTATGATATCATATCATGATTCCATATCATGGTATCATAACGCATGGCCAAACGGGCAATGTATGTAGGTTATTATTGAAACGTCTTTTAAATAATTGAAGTCATTCTTTATTGTATGAAAATGTATAAGTTACTGATCATATTGTAATTATCATTTTATCCATCGTAAAAAATCAAAATCAAGCTTTAGCCTATCAAATCATATTAGATTAATTTCGTATAATATAATATACTAATATCTTTTAAAATTTTTAAAAATCCTGTTATCCAATCGAAATTTTTAATATCGATTTCGTATCGTATCGTACTATGCCTATGTATTCACTATTTGAATAGCTTTTCTCAAGCGTAGGAATCTCTGCGGACTGCGGCGATGTTCACGTGATAATTTTACGCATGCATAAAGCAAAACTCTTTTGCTGACATTTCAAACAATTGTTGTCTTTGCTATGTTTGTTAGTATGAATTTTCCACTTTTTCAAAAATTTCTTTAAAAATATGTTGAATTGATTCTTGGAATTGACTTTCTTCCATAAAGATAAGATTCAAATTTGAAAAAGTGATTTTTTGATTAGCTTGTTAGTTAGGTATTTGACCAACTAATTTGAAGTTTTTGGATGTAAATCTTATTAAAAGGTAAGATTTCAATTAGTACAAGTTTGTGATTTCAGTTTCTTAAAAAATAATTTAAACATAACTCATAAGTTTAGATTTTTTTAATGTATATTTTACTTGGTTAATTCAAGAGTACAAGTTTTACAAATAATTTACTATACATCTTCTATAGTAAAACATAACTCATAAGTTTTACATTCATGTAATATTTTAAAAAATACATTAATACACAACTTGAGATATCATAATCTTTAAAATTTCCTATCATTTAAATTTTTTACAAAAATCTCCTTTCGGATACATCCTTATTCTCTCTCGCATACATCTCTATCCTCTCTCGGATACATTCATGAGCTATGTGTCCGCAGGTTTTTTGATGTATCCGAGATTCTATAATTTTAAAGGATTTTTGTAATTTGAAATAAAATAGAAATATGATGTAATTAGATTTTAACATTGTGAGATTGATGTAATTTTTACGATCTTTTATATATAAGTCCTACAATTGTTTTACGATGTAAAAATCACAAAAGGATTGGGCCGACTGATTAGTTGGTGGGCTAGTTTAAGTTTGGGCCAGATACATGTTATTGCCTGTCTTTTCCAAGACTTGGCCCAAATCAAAGTCTGGTTGTTCTCTTATTCATGAGTCACTTGAACTTTTGACCATATATTTTACCGTTATTTAATTTGAGTAAATTTTAGGTTTAGCAAACATAAAAATCATATTTGTATGCTATAACTATAGTTTGTATAATTGCGCTCCATAGCAAACATAAAGTTTGCTATGGCTATTAATCTGTATATTTCGGTATACATATACATAAAAAATATGTATTTGGGTCTATTTGTATATTTCGGTATACAAATGGGTCCTACATTTGTATATTTTGGTATACAAATGGGTCCTGCATTTGTGTATTTCGGTATATAAATGGGTCATGTATTTGTATATTTCGGTATACAAATGGGTCCTGCATTTGTATATTTCGATATACAAATGGGTCCTGCATTTGTATATTTCGATATACAAATGGGTCCTGCATTTGTATAGTTCGGTCTATTTTTATATTTCGATATACAAATGGGATGACAAAAAACATGGAATGTTTGCTGCGAATTACAAATAAAAGAAACTATGACTATAACATTTAATTTGAATTAAAAATTTGCTCTTTCATACAATTTTCCCTTTAATTTTTATCCCTCATAATAAATAATTTTTTTCGGACATAAGTTCATATTTTCATATTTTAATAACCACAATTTTTGCCTGAATATGAGTTCACTTTCTAAAAAGCTTCTCTCTCAAGGCAAGGGTTGAAACAAATCCAATTCCTGGTTTCCTGTGATCCTTATATTAATCATAAATTATTAATCTAGGCATGATATTAAGAATTTTCAATGATTTTGAACAAATAAATCATTTTAGGAACAGTTACATCTATTAATCACAAACTTTTTATAATTGAAAAAACTTTTTATATTAAAGAATTAAGAAAAAAAAATACTTTTACAATTAGATACACATTAATTGTGAATGTATTTTATTTAATGGCAATGCAATGATAAATATGAATATTTATAACTTACACTCTATTTAAATTTTGTGAAAGACTTTAGTGACTTTGAATATATCTGTGACAACAAATATTATCGCTTAACTGAAAATTTATTGCACGAAATTAAATATCTCTTTTAGTATAGTGACAGTCATTGCAATAATTTAGGATCAAATACAAATTCGAAGAATCATCCAGAATTCACATGTGTATATGCATATTTATTAGTATAATGTTTATAATACTTAGATACTGTGTACATATTTTGTAAATTAGATGTGCCAAGGCATTGAGCTGTAATTTTCCTTAATTCAAGATTGGATCAAACTGAGCAGTGGCATATTGTTTTTGACGTTGTATCGGTCTGATTTCAATTGATGAAATATATAAATATAAACAACGGAGTGTTGAAGCAAAAAACTAGAATTATATACTTATAATTTTAATTTAGAATATAATCGAGAAAAATGTGATCCAAGAGTTTTTCAGACATTGATACTTGTGGAAAAATATTACCCATTGATTTAAGAACTAAGTGTAAAATTATCCATTAATTTTATAAAGTGGACAAGTATTATTGGACATCCCCAAATAATATAGTGGACAAGTATGGTTGGATAGAGAAAGTAATATTATTCATGAAAGGAAAAATCAATATTCTCAAATTAATTTATTTAGGGCTTTGAAAAATTCTTAGAAAATTCACAAGAAACTAAATTACCGATAAATTTCCTTGTATAACCCCTCTAAAAATATCCTCAGATAATTCACACTTTTCTTGTGAAAGGTAAAATAATGTCAACTTAAAAATTTAATTATTATTATTTTTGCTAAATGTTTTCGAAATAAAAACTATCAAAGGTTCTTTGACTAACCTACAAAACAAAAGCGGAGTTGCTATAAAAGGTTCTTTTGACTAACCTATAAAACAAAATAAGTAATTTTTGCATAATTTTAAAAAATAAGACAAAGTTAAATATCTATCGAGCTTCAATATAAGTACCGGACACCATATGAAAATTAAAGTAGAAAAAATATCAGTAGATACTAAGGAAATACATTTTGAATTCTTGGCTATTGGACCTCATATAAAATTCACAAATAGTTACTTTCATATAATTGAAAAATAATTGTTATTGTTAAATTATAAATATCATAATATTTAACAACCGTCAGTAGACAGGATATTTTTTAGCTAGTTGAATGACATTTTTCAAGCTAAAATCATAATGAAGATTGAAGAAGATATTTTGAACCAAAAACGTAATAAAAAGAAAAATTGACATATTTCAAATAGTTTACGATATTTTTGGCCTTCACCCAAAATATCTCTAAAATGTCAATTTTATCTTCTCTGTCACCTTTACGTCGTTTTATACTTTTATTAATGTTTTTCCACCTCGAGCCTTGAATATTGCATCCAATCACTTTTCAAGTTTCTCCACATATATTGCAAGGTTTAAAGAAAACAAACACAATCCCTTGATTTTTATTATATGTTTATTGTTTACACAAATTGACGGATAAGATCGATTTTTAAAGTGTCAAATTACAGTTAAAGAGTATAAATAAAAACGATGAAAATATTTTATCAAAAAGAGTATGTGTGGTTATGTGTAGAATTGTCTAAAGTCATAGAAAGTATTGCGTTCAATTTCAAGGAGTTGCATTTTTAATGAATATTTTTGAAAACCCGATTCTCGAATTTGACTCAATTTTTAGTAGTGTTTTCATGTTTATGGGACAAACTACAACTTAAAATATTTAAATTACATATCTAAACAAAACTTTAACTTCAAATCAATTTGATTTCAAATCATGAATTTTATATTACATGTGGCTAAACTTCAACTTCAACTAGAATGAATAATAAAAGAGGAATTTTCGCAAATAGCCACTATAATAAACTTAATTATGCTCCATAGCTATAGTTTGCATATTTACGGGTTGTAGCTACACAGTTTAACCTGTCTCGTTTGTATAATTCGCGGGTACGTTTGTATAATTGAGTTATTTTTTTATTTGTTTTGTATAAATTCAAAATAACGAATTTATACAAACACAAACATTTGAACTTTTAACAGTTTTATAAATTATATTATACAAAAATTATATAAATTAAAATGTAATTCTCAAATTATTGAGGTTTGTGTACTCTATACTTTTCTTTTAAATCACCCGTACACAATATAGATAGATTCTGTATTGAATATCTCAAACTTGCCGAGTAAATGACTATTTCTTATTACATCCGTACATAATATAGATAGATTCTATCTAAATATCTCTTTATATTTTTGTTCTTTAGTGGTTACCTAATCTACTCCTTCATGTGGACATGTAAGGTTAGAAATGCAATAGCTTTTGTTTTTTTGTTTTTATGTAACTTTATGATTATTTTACTCACTTTTATTTAATAGATGATACGAATCACAACAATCACTCAATCTAATGGCTTCTTCATCTTCCATTAATTCTATCTGTTTAAGTCTTGATGACCAGAGTAGCAAAACTCTCACAACTACAACACTCTCATCATTCTTTGCAAAACCTTATTCTCCGCGTTTGTTGAAGAGAAGGCGTAGTCAAAGTTTCCACGTCTCATGCAATGCTAATGAGCACGACCAAAATATTAAAGCAAATATCGATAGGAGAAATGTGCTTCTTGGTTTAGGAGGGCTCTATAGTGCTTCCAATCTTGCACCATTAGCCTTTGCTTCTCCTATACTGCCGCCTGATCTGAAATCATGTAGTAAAGCCACGAAATCGGGGAGTAAAGATCTAGTAGAATATAGTTGTTGTCCTCCTACACCAAAGGACTTGAACAACATTCCATATTACAATCTTCCTCCCATGTCTAAGCTCCGTAAACGTCCTGTTGCTCAAGACGTGACTAAGGAATATATTGCTAAGTACCAATTGGCAACTAAAAGAATGAAGGAACTAGACAAAGACGATCCTCGTTCATTCATGCAACAAGCCAACATTCATTGTGCTTATTGCAATGGTGCTTACAAATTCGGTGATGAAGTTTTACAAGTTCATCAATCATGGCTTTTCTTTCCGTTTCATAGATGGTACTTATATTTCTACGAGAGAATATTGGGAAAACTCATTGATGATCCAACTTTCGCTTTACCTTATTGGAATTGGGATCATCCAAAAGGTATGCGTTTACCTCCCATGTTCGATCGTGAAAATACTCCCCTTTATGATGCAAGACGTAATCCACACGTCCGTAATGGAACCATAATCGATTTTAGTTCTCCTAGAGACGAAGTTACTACTGATGTTGGGCAAACGGTGACTAACAACTTAACGTTAATGTACCGTTCAATGATAACTAATGCTGCATGCCCTTTGCAATTCTTTGGTGCTCGTTACGTCCTTGGGAATAACGATTCCAAAGGTCAGGGAACTATTGAAACCATCCCTCATACTCCGGTCCACATTTGGGCTGGTACTGTAAGAAATACGGATTTGGGTGGTGGTAAACTGTCATTAGGTGAAGATATGGGTAATTTCTACTCAGCCGCTTTAGACCCGGTTTTCTATTGCCACCACGCCAATGTGGACCGAATGTGGAAAGTATGGAAAGGATTAGGCGGGAAAAGAAGGGATATCATAGATACAGATTGGTTGAACTCCGAATTCTTTTTCTATGATGAAAACAAAAACCCTTACCGTGTGAGGGTAGGAGACTGTTTGGATACGAAGAAGATGGGTTATGATTACGCGCCAGCAGCCATCCCATGGATCAACTGTAGGCCAACAAGAAAGGGACGAGAAGGGAAAGTGGATGTAACAAACATCAAGCCAGCAAACAAAGTATTCCCAATTGCTAATCTCAACAAAGCCATTTCGTTTTCCATCAATAGGCCAACTACGTCAAGGAGTCAAAAGGATAAAGACGAAAAAGAAGAGGTGCTAATATTCAAGGGATTAAAGTATGATACTAGCAAGTATATAAGATTTGATGTGTTCCTGAACGAGGATGAGGATGTAAATACAGATGAGCTTGATAAGGTGGAGTTCGCGGGGAGCTATGTCAACTTGCCCCACGTTCATGCACATAATAAGAAAAATGATTCTGATGAGATGTTTCAGCTAGGCATTACTGAACTGTTAGAGGACATTGAACTAGAAGATGACGATACCATTACGGTAACTGTGGTTCCTAAAACGGGTGGAGATGTGATCTCCATCCAAAGTGTGGCTATTGAATTGCTCGATGGTTAAATTAAATCATTAATGTTTGTTAGAATATCTCACATACTCCATCTTTTCTAATTTATGTGTAATCTTTTTATTCTTAATGAAACGATTTATTATTGCAAAATATCTACGTCCCTTTCTTTTGCTAAATTCATATGGTGATATACAAAACTCTAGAAAATAAGACATGCCATGTGAACAATAAAACAAGATTCAATGCAGAATGGTGGAATCTATCTAACATTTCAAAACTATAAGTTCTACTGGTCACATTTGACATATTAATTATTTTTTAAAAATTATTATTCAAAACATAATACTAAATATTACTATTTAATATGAGCGCGCTTTTGGTACAAGCCTTATATCAATCATTATTATTATCTTTTAAGAGTCATGCTATGTATAATGAATACTAGATAAGTATTGTCCGTGCAAAGCACGGGTTCAACGTGTAATTTTATTCGTGATCTACAATTGATTAATATAAGTGAGACAATCACATATAGACACCATTATATAAAATAAATAAAAATACTATTATCTTGAACATAATATAGTAATCAAACGTGTTATCGATATATTTTGTAATGCAATAGCCAAACATGTTATCTATATATTTTGTGAATGCCATTCTATTGAAATATTGTTTTTAAAGTGAAATATTTAAGTTGAACATTATACATATGAGAGTACTAATTACATTTATATAATACTATTTATAAATTAGTTAATAACAAATATATGCTTTTGATCAAAATTATCTGTTACATTTGAAATGAGGATGAAATATCAGTATTCTAATAATTCTAGAGAGTCTAGATTTAATCAATTCAAACAAAAATAACATTTATTTTATCTTTCCATTAAATATCAGCTAAAATATACATAAAAAATGACCAAGTACGATCTCAAATTATTTGAAGTAAATTATATGTTACTACAAAAAAATGCTCAATTTGTAGCAATTTATTTGTGGAAGTTTTAAAAACCTCCGCTATTAATTTATTTCGTGACGTTTATTCTAACCCCTACTAAATAAATCTTGTTTTGACAATTTTATTGAGGAGGTTTGAAAATTGCCGCAATTTTATATTATTCCTTACAATTATTAACCCCCATAAATTTATAAATTGATTAATTTTAGAAATAATATATTTTATATATATTTTTTATTTTTGATATATCATAAATACTCATATTTTATAATTTATAACAAATAACAATGAAATTTAACTCATATACACGTCATTATCTTTCTTCAATTTAATAAGATGGTAACTTTATGACCCTATACATTGTATCTATTTTATTATATATATTAAGTTACTATCAAAATATTATTTGTCTATTCAACTTCATTTAGTGTTTTATTTTATAGAGTTTAAGTTTTGTGCACTGTCAATGTAGTAAATTTTTACATCATCAGGTAACTTACTTTAATAAAATATTATAACTATAAAAAAGAAAAGAAAATAATATCAACCATTTACTAAAAAGAGAAGAAGAAGAATATCAATAGTTGAGTCCTATTTGGATTCTAACCAAATATAATTCCGTAATTAAATTATTTTCTTTCTAAGATTAATACAATAATTAGGTTTATCGTAGGTTTTCCCTTAAGATCATTGCTCATGTAATTCTTCAAACATCATACTTTCTGAACCTAGTAAGAAATAATTTTTAGAACGTCAAACATTCTGAAACTTGACAAGCTTCTTCTACTCAACGGTATGTCGCGAGAACAAATTTCTTATATTTTCTTGTTTATAAGCATAAAAAAACTCCTTTTGGACAAATCTTCATTAGCAAAATAATTCAATGTACTAAAAATAGGTGAATATGGCGTCGAGAGAGGTGAATATTGCATTTAAAGTATTGTCATATCGTCTCTAATTCTTCTGTTCTACTCCAAGTTATTGGGAAGAAATTTTATTAGTTGAACTTTCACTACTGAATATATTTTCTAAAGGAAGTGTTGAATAATAAATAGACATATTCATAATTTTAAGTTATCTAACATTCATAAATGTATTTTGCAGCATCAATGGAAAACTCAAATTTAGATGAGCAACATACAGAAGTTGAAATTTCATTAGAAGAAAGTGATAGGGAAGAAACAAGACAGATTGTTTCCGAAATAGGAGTTGGAAATTCGAGAGACCCCTATATCGGTAAGGAGTTTCAGTCACTTGATGATTCATTTAAATTTTATCTCAATTATGCTCATCGTAGCGATTTTAGTGTACGTCGAGGTCGTATGACTAAGTCAAGAAAAGATAAATCAATAATTGGTCAAGAGTTTGTCTGTTCAAAGCAAGGATTTCGTTCAAAGAAAAATTTAGAAAGTAATAAACCACGAGATGAAACCAAAGAAGGATGCAAAGTGTTGTTATATATGTCAAAGAAAGAAGAAGGTAATTGGGTTGTTTGTAGGCTTGTTGCTAAGCATAATCATGAACTTGCATCTCCAAATAGTCAAAATTCTTGCGATCAAAAAGAAAAAAATCTGATGCCCAAAAAAATCTTATTGATTTACTTGATAACTCTGGAGTTCGTCCAAGTAAAATAGCATCAGTGTTGATGAATCAAGCTGGGGGTGTAGATTGATTGAATTTAACAAGTCAAGATATCCAGAATTATTTGCAAACTAGAAGACAAAAAGATCTTGAAAAAGGAGATGCACAATTAATGCTACAATATTTCCAAAGGCGTCAATTTGGAAATCCAGGTTTCTTTTATGCAATTCAAATGGATGTAGATGGTCATTTAGCTAATTATTTTTGGGTTGATGCTAGATCTAGGATTGCTTATAAGAATTTTGGGAAAGTAGTTGTTTTTTATCCTACATATCTGACAAATAAATATAAGATGCCTTTTGTTCCATTTACTGGAGTTAACAATCATTATCAGTCTATTTTGTTTGGTTGTGCTCTACTTTGGGATGAAACTCAAGACACTTTTGAGTGGTTACTTCGTACTTGGCAAGAGGCAATGTTCGGAGTTACGCCTCATACAATCATAACAGATCAAGATTCTGCCATAACAAATGCAATTGCAACAGTATTTCCTAACACTAAATACCATTTTTGTATGTGGCACATAACAAAGAAGATTCCAGAATATTTAAGTCATGTTTATCATCAGTATGCTGATTTTAGTAGCAAGTTTAGTTGGTGTATTCATGGTACAACCACTCCTGAGGAATTTGAAACAATGTGGATAGAAATAATGGAGATGTATAATTTAGGAGAAAATAGTTGGTTGCAGAGAATATATGCAATTCGTGAAAAATGGATACCAGCATATGTGCGTACTACTTTTTGTGCAGGCATGTCAACAAGTCAAAGAAGTGAGAGTATGAACAAATTTTTTAAAGATTATTTGAATTCTAGTACTCCAATGAGTATATTTGTGGTGCAATATGATAAGGCTATTGATGCTAGATATGATAAAGTAAGGGAGAAGGATTACAAGACAAAATATTCAAGGCCTATCTTGAAAACTTTGTATCCTATGGAGGATGAAGCGGCGAAGGAATATACAAGAAAGATATTTCAGATTTTTCAAGAAGAACTAATTCAATCTCAAAAATTTATCTCTGAAAAGATTGAGGTTAAGGACGGAATAAACATCTATAAAGTGCATCAACTTCAACGACAAAAGCCGACATATATCGTTAGTTTGGATCTTGCATTGAAAAGAGCTGTTTGTTCATGCCACAAATTTGAGTTCATGGGAATTCTATGTAGACATGTACTAATGGTATTTATGAAGAAGCAGATTCACTCACTTCCGACATATTATTTATTAGATCGATGGAGTAGAAATGCAACCAAAGAAAGAGCTAATGATCCACCAAATGAAACAAAAAATTTGAAATCTTCTACCTTATGGTTTAATAACATTATGATACATTCTATTGGGCTATCTGAATGAGCTACAAAGTCTGAAAAACATTATCAATTTGCACATCAAAGATTATTGCGATTGTGTGAAGAACTTGATGAACTTTCTTATGAATCAGAGGAAGATTGTGTTGTATCAGGTGGTCCAGGTAGTGAAAAATATTGTGAAATAATATCATGTGAACAAAGTCAAGATACTACTCTGCTTGACCCTCCAGTAGCGGCAACTAAAGGGCGTCCAAGATCTTTGAGAATGAAAGGTGCTTTGAAGTTACTCAAAAGACCAAAAAAGTTACTTCTCAGAAGCAAAAAAGGCAAACGAAAAGTATGAAATTTAAGAGAAAGGAAACAAGGTAATTTCACTTTACACAATAAATATTATTTCTATTGCGAGTTATTGTTGTTATAACTTCTAAAATTTTATGTGCAGTTCAAATTATAATGTCGAAGTCGAGCAGAATGGTACAACAATATCTAACGAGGCTCATTCAATGGTAATTTTTTGTATACTAGCTTATGTCAGTTGGCTTACTTTTCATATACCTTCTTCTTCAACTAACAAAATTCTTTCAAATCTTATCATTTAATTTGTCAGCAGTTTCAACAATATCCAGAATATTATCAAGGATTTATTGAGAACACTGATTGTGCTTATGCCACATCATTTACGGTAAAGAACTATTCATTTTTTATTCTATCGTTTATATATTATGTACATGCTAAAGTGTGTGTTGATGAATTATAACTCTTCCTTTCAGGAGTTGATGAAAGCAGCTTCAACTCCATTCCAACAACACCATCCTAGTTAGTGAGTAAGAAGATGAAGGATTTGGAGATTTGAGAATATAGGAAATAAGAAGAAGCAGTTATTTAGATTTTAGTTTATTAGTTTTCTTTGAAATTTTTTAACTTTTGAATAGTACTTTCATTGTTTATTTTGACATGTATATGGGATAAAATTATATGCTTGTATTGCAGTTTGTCCTCTATTTTTGGGTCAACTAAATTATATTTTTTGTTACGTGTGAAAATAGATGCACTTTATATCATTCGAAAGTGAGCGTAAAATGTAAGATTCCTTTACAAATCAACAAATTTTACTCTAAAAATAGCTGATGTTATAACATGTGTTGTCGAAAACCTTAATAAAAACTAGTTGTGCCATAATACAATTATATACAGATAGTTTTCTGGTGGTGTAGAAAACTTGTTCCTTCACGATATGCAGACTTATATGATGATCCAGATGTGGTTGAACTTTTTACTTCATCCTCCTCCCCAACCAGCTGTTAATAGCATCATGAGTCTATGAGTTTCCTCTTCATTGCTTAGTTTCAAAGATGTAAAACTTGAGATATATATATGTCAAAGATCATAAATATAATTAAAATCACTTATTCGATAAATTTTTATTGATAAATAGTATCAGAATGATATACATGAATCTGAACTTATATTAGAATACATACTTAGATTCTAACAAGTCCAACAAGTTTGTCATACATAGAATGAAACTTAAATTTCATACAATAGTACAAATTGTGAAATACATTTACTATAAAGCGTCTCTCTTTTCTCTTCGAAGCATCTTCCATTCCTTTTACCCCATATAGTATATATGTTGCTTGGGGTGGACAAGAGGAGTTGTATATGCATCATTATCGATCATTGTGAAGATAGAAATATGTCTCAGCAGGAGCTAGAAGGAGCATCTTCGGATGACTTGGTTCAGAAACAATGGGAAAAAAAAGGTTATCTTGGCGTGCATACAGAAGCAGAACGACTATAGCTTTATTGATCTTCATATCCCTGCTAGTCGTGTCAAAGTAGACGACATGAATGATCTAGCATATCTGGCTGATTAGTATGGTTCATGAGAGCTCAACTCACTGTGGAACAGAACACAATTATTCCCAACATTGAGAACTAAAGGGGTTCACAAATGCAAGTATTTCTGCAAGGCTTTTCGAGGAGCTTGTTGGTGTTTTGACGCCACTCGGGGATGATGAAAAAATATGCTCCATGAGCATCGATAAATCATGTTCCATGAGCCACCAACCAACCACAAAACAAAACTCAATAGACTCCTTATGTGAAAATTTACAGAAAGAAAAAATCAGTAACTCATTCATAACAATAAAATTAATTCAGAATATGATCAATCTGTCCAAAAATAATTTAGGTAAATTATGTCTCTTAAAGTTGAAAGCATTACAGAGAAATAGGATTAGTAACTTAATTTTATTTTCTCTTCCCATCTATTGTTAGATCAGGGTATTGATAAATTATGCCCACATAAATGGTATGAAGAGCACCATCATCTATAGGAAGATTGAATGAATTACTCATAAACAATGAAATTCTATTAGAGTAAATTGATTGTGCAAATAAGACACATTAATCACATAATAATTCTAAAATTAAATTATTAATAAAGAGAGAATAGTTTCACTAACATAGATCTACAGTACTCACATAGCAAAATAGGTTATTGAATTTGACACTTTGATTCTGCAAATTCACTTGCAAATGCTTTCTTTATACTAATCAATAAAATAACCATTAGTTAATTAGAGTGAAAAATGATAAAATAAAAACAAAATCATAACCCTCCATGTGTACGAATAAACAAACAAAATTGGAATATCAAGCTATGGAGATCGGAAGAAAACATAAAGAGGAAGTAGGTCAAATGTGATATGCAGATTGAAAAAAAAAACATAAAGAGGAAGTAGGTCAAATGCGTATAAGAAGGAGTAACTGCCGCTGAATATCAGCTATTTTAGAGGGATAAAGACAGAGGATTTTAATTTCTAGGAGAGAGAGAGAGAGAAAAAGAAGTTAATTTTAATTTTATATTTCTTAAAAAAGATTAGGGAGAAATTAAAATTACCTGATGGTGTAGAAATTTACTACACTGACAGTGCACAAAACTTAAACTCTATTTTATATATTACTACTTTATATTAATTTCTAACAATTATCTTTATTTTTAAAATTTAATCAAAATATGTAATTAACGGAAATATTTTTAACATAAGCCAACCAAAATCCAAATAAAAGGCTTATCTTCAAAGTTAAAAATTTCTAAGGACTAAATTAATTCCCCCCAAACAAATTTAAAATAAAATCAAATACAAACTCCCCTCTTCCCACCACAAAATAAACTCCCAAATCTCTCCCCCACTTCCCCACTTTCACTATTCCACGATAATAACTCAACCATGATATCTCCCTTCTTGTTTTGCTTTTTACTTATTTTATTCTTTTGTCAATTTGAATATTTTTTGTTTGTGTGATTTATTTAATTGTCTTTTTCTTTGTAGGTTTTTTGAAGTACAATTTTCAAAGCAACAAGTTTGTATAACATATGTATTGGTTCATAATATTTTTGTGAATATAAAGGTAATTCTCTGTCACAAGAACTTTAGAATTCACTTAAGAATTTGAGATTTATGTATATTTTGTTTAATTTTATTTGTAAACAAATATGTATTTTGTAAGTTATTATGCTTAATGTCGCCATGCTTTTATATATTTTAGGATATATTTTTTAGTTTTCATTACACAATAAAGAAAATTATATCTAACCTTTAATTGATTGTAGATGAGCCTCATTTTTATTTTTGTTTAGATAAAAACAATTACTAGTGTTCTATAAAATTTTGTATCAGTTTGATTCTTATTGACACCTATTAAGTTTGTTTTGTTCATTTGAGAATTGAGTTTCAATTCGTGTTTTTTTCTTTCTATAATTGTATGTTTATTTTCTGTCAAAATAATGTAACCTTGTCTAATATTTTACAGATTATTGCTCTATTGAATATTAGTGTCTATTTTAATATCTATATAATCTTACATGCGTTAAGGAAGGAGAAAATACAACTATTTTATTCTACAAACTTAAATGGGTAACAAGGTAGGGTTGAAAGAAACCACACCATTTTACTCTTTTTTGAATGAGAGCTTAAAGATATTTACATTCGCTTTGAATTGATGAGTATGACTTCACTAATAGGTTATTAAGGCCAAAGGTTCATATGAATTTATTTTTCGGAAAAGGGTCAAAATTGCCCTTGAACTATGCGAAATAGACCACTTATACCCTCCATTACATTTTGGGATCAAAAATACCCCCGTAGTTATCCCAGGAGACCACAAATACCCTCAAGAGTTAACACCCCAATTTTTTAGTGGCGTGACAAGCCACATGGGACTAATCCCTCCACCTAAGCATTGCCAACTAAGATTCACTAGAAAAGAACTTGACTTTTAGTGGCGACAAAGTCGCCACAAAATCCCAAAATATTGCCACTAAAGGTTATGAGTGATTTTTAGTGGCGACTAAGGCTCCAACAACCATTCGCTAGAAAAACCTATTTTTTCAACAAAAAAAATATGATAATTAATTTTCGATTGCGACCTAATTTTCTAAAATAAATAACTTGCAATATCCATATTAAAAACATCCACTATTATTACGAAAAATGATCAAAATTACTTCTCGATTCAAATCTCCTACTATATATATATAATGCATCATTGTACATTTTATACATTTACATATGGCATAAAAATAAAACATATAGTGTCTTCAAACTCCTACTTAATCGATATCATATTTGGTTTTTTAAAAACAATGAAGAAAAAAACACAAAATTAGAATTTAATGTTAAAAACTTTTAGTGACAATTTTCTGGGCTTTTGTGGCGACTGTTGTTGCCGCTAAAGGTCTAGTTCTTTTGTAGTGAATCCTAGTTGGCAACACTTAGGTGGAAGGATTAGTCCCACGTGGCTTGCCACGTCAACAAAAATTTGGGGTGTTAACTCTTGAGGGTTTTTGTGGTCTCTTAGGATAACAACAGGGGCATTTTTTATCCCAAAATGTAACGAAGGGTATAAATGGTCTATTTCATATAGTTCGAGGGCAATTTTGACCCTTTTCTGTTTATTTTTTAGATGAATTAAATTTTAAACTTTCTTCTTGTTCAAGGCGTACAGGGATATGTATGTATCAATATTTATTTATCTAATTACCTATAATTACTACAGATTTGTATAATGAAATATGACTTACATTAAATATTTAGAAAATATTTATATGTATTATTAAAAACGCTTGATGTAATTTTTTTTATAGAAATATTGCAATTTGTGGCGGTCACAAACCTCCACAAATTAGATCATGGGAATATACATATCACATTGTGGTAATTTTAAAAATACACAAACATAATTTTAAAAAATTAAAATAATATGATGGAGGTTGTAAACTATCACAAATTGACTTAAAAAACCTCCACAAATTCCAATGCACGTTTGCGACGGTCGTCATGGAGGTTTCTTAAAACCGCCATAAATATGCTCGTGGCAAAGGTAATTGTAGCATTTTTAAAAACCGCCACAATTCTTATTGTGAGGGTCAAAAACTGCCTCAAATTGACAAAATAACTCCCATAAATTGAGCATTTTTTTGTAGTGTGTCTCATTCATACTAAAGTTTTTTCAATAATTATTGTTTTTAGAAGCAATTTTCGTATTTTTAGCTTAGTTTCGTTGATTTATTTACTTACATGGATGTGATATAGCTACAAATACTACTACTACAATTCAAATATTAACTCGTAACTAAATTAAATTAATTCAAATATTACCTCTAAAGTAACCAAATTATATTTTCATGAATTCATTGCTTCTCAGAAAAGAAATTCTCAAAAACGTACAACTCCCATCATAAAAATGCATCAAGATATACAATTTTTCTTATAATTAAATAATTCAATTCGATTAAAAAAAGAAGACAAGAGACTGTTTAAGAAGCAAAGATCACTTGCACCTATACTACATGTATTTGATTGGACATGTGCATTTGGGCACACCAACAATTTCACATCTTGAATTAAATAATGACAAAAGATCTATCTACAATACACATGAATTTAGTTCCTCCAGATTCTTTGAAAGAAGAGGAGGCCAACAACATACCCGTTCGGGTAAAGTGTAAGCAGACCTTACTACTAACTCGTGGAACAAAAGATTTTGTTATATTTGTGCAAGTATGAGTCTTCACATCAAAGGGCATCTCCTAAGTTCTGCACAGTTATATCTGTTAGTAATTTTAAAATCATGTAAAACAGAATACACTGGCCTCATACCAGTTAACTATATCGATAATATAAACTATATCCAAAAATTTGTAACAGTTAACTTACCTCTCTCTGTGTATTACCTAAATATGTGGATTATTGGAGTGTTAAAAGTACTCTTCTATTTTAATCATACTCGTGAGATCCAAAATTGGAGAAATGAAAGTCTTGACGAAGAGGATCAATAAAGAACCGACCACCAACGAAGAAGGTTGAAGAGTTCATAGGTGTCAAGGACCATCCTCTGTTGTGAACTCTTTTCTTCATTGAAGAAAGCCAACACTGTCAAATACAACATCTAACACACATTTTCACTGTTTCAACTGGAACTAAACTCAAGTGGACCTGTCACACACTTATCGTCGAAAACCTTTGATGACAGTCGAACTGTTTCCTTTCTCTTGCATCAAATTGTTCAAAATTTCTTTCAAATGATCAAATACAGTAATAGAGATTACACTATAGATATTATTAGGCAACAACTTCAAAAATCAATCCAACACTCACCAGATGACATGACTGCAGAAGAACATCATTCTTAATCATTGCCACTGAATCAGTGAGAAAATGGTTCAACTTTTTCTGAATAAACTATCTTTATCTATATTTTTTAGTTACTGACAAACTGAGGTCGAAAAGACTGTCAACTTATTTCTTTTTAATTAATATAGTCATCTATTCTATTCTTAGCAACAACTTGATATAATGATATTGTAGTGGCCCTTACGGATGAGAAAGTGTGTTGATAATCTTGGAACTCACATTTCATTCTATCCGAAGTAGCTAGGCCCTTTTATCTGTGCCAAGATGCCGCTTGGTCCCACATATTTCACACACAATATGTACGTTGGTCTCTATGTTGACACTCAAACAACTGCCGCAAGAAATGTTTCGTCAAGTAATCCTTTTCATAGTAGCAGGATTGGCATTCATCTACATGAAATACAAATCACCTTTGTTTTTATGCAAAATATTTTAAGCCTAGCTAGAGCAAATGCTAATGAACAAAAAGGAAACTTCTTTTTGTTAAATCAAAGAGTGGTAAGACGTTGTTTTTCGATATATTTTTGGATATACTTCTGAAAATTAAATTTAAAAACATGTTAACATAGATTTTCAACAACAACGAACAATTGCCAGATACAATAGAATTGACTGAGCAAAAGAACAATCAAGTTCATTTATTTTCTCTTATAAGCATAAAGCTTATACATATATATTACAACATAAAAGAAACTTGATTCTTTATTCAATCTACTTTAAACAACATGCCCAGTGATTCAATATACTCAAAATATAACATAAAAGTGATTTAAAATATACAATACATATACAACTTTAAAGATAAAATATAGGCAAGACATAGCAATAATTACCTTTATTTTCATTATTGCTCCACATACAAGATATGAAAGATTTTTCACACTTCAAAATTGCACTGCTAGAGTGTAACTTCATAATATTAGTCTTTTCCATGTTACCCGTATTTTTGCAATTTCATATACCTGGCATAGGCTTTGACCCAACCACATTTATTTAAATCTTCAAATTTCTTTAACTTCTCAATTTATGTTAAGTCACAAATATAGCAACAAACAAACATACACCAACTAATTGAATCAAAACCTACTAATGGTCTTGCCCCACTGGCTCTCCAGCAATTCCCTTTCTGTACGTAGTACTCTCAGCTCCAGCGTCAACATATACGTGTTTTTTATGTTATATTTATATATATCTTTTTTGGGGAGAGATGGTTGCATAAAAAATTAAAATAGTTGAAAGAAAATGATATTTCACTCAACTTTCTCATATTCCCTTGAAAAAAAACTCTTAAAGTAATTACAGTAAGAAGTTTCTATTACACGATTTTAAAAAATCAACCTTTCTCGTTCTCAATTCTCCATCTTTAATTAGATTAGATGTGCATCGTGTTATTATGAAAATCAGATTAAGTTTCTTTTATTGATCTCTCGTCCCTCTCCCGTATAATAAAAAATAATTATTATCTTTACTTATATGATTCATGACCAAACTAATCATATATATTTTGTTACATAATAAGGATCGCCTCGATCATTCTTTATACACTAAGGATCAAATAGAATCAAAACAAATACATTGATCAAGGACAATTTTGACCATTTTCTCTACATGAACTCACAATTTCAATAAACTGTATGGACTTTTCTGATCATTTTAATACCTTGTAAATATGCTTTGTCAACAATATTCATTCTGTAATGAAATATTATTTGTACAGGATACTTCCAATTTTTGATATTCAATTCAGTTCATGCTTCAACTAACTTCTTAACTAAATGACCCTTTTGTTTTTGAGCCTAACAATGAATTCCAAGGATATATAACTGACTATTTATACTTATAGTGCAGATATATTCTTATAGTGCAATTTCAGAGAAAATACGTCTAATTGGATCAAGATTAAATAAGCTCTCCGTGCTCTTGATGGTTTATAAAGCAATAAAAAATGTGAAATTCCAATTTATCAATTTGCTTACCCTTAACTAAATGATAATCCATAACACCATTGATATTAAAATTCATGTCTCCACAGTTTGCTAATTTTATGCTCAAATACTTGCAATTAATTCATTTCTTAAATGAAAATTACAAAAGAATAGGACAAAAGTAGAAATTCAAGAACCTGGTTTTGATAATTCTGATGTAATTAAAGAGCCATCAAAGTGTAGGAATATCCACTTCAATAAACCCTCGTGAGGACTTCTCATCCCTGCAAATTGATGGAACAAATAATAAATAATTAAAAAATCAATGAGAAATAGAATTCAAAAGCTCCTTGGTGAAAAAAAATCATGATTGACTTCCAAAAAATAATTTGAAGATAAAATTGGTAAACATATAGAACCAAATAAGGAGATATTGTAAATGGGAAACAAAGGTAATAGAAGCAGGTACATGAGTTTTAAGCTAAACAACAAGAATGATAAAAGTGCATCCCTTCAGAAGGAGCAATAAACATTGAGCACATTAGTTCCCAACTCAAATCTATAATCAACTTGAAAAATATTAAAACGATGAAAATTGAGAAAAAAGAATGTAAAAGAGACTATATCTTAAAAAATTTAATGAAAAAACATATCTCAAGAACACAAAGAATGAATTTAACTCCTGGGGAAAAATCCTATGTGCATTTGGTGACTTTTTGATTGCTTGATTAATCTGTGGAATGAGAGAATATAATTCCACTCCCAATTTTCATTCAAACCTTAAAATAAAAATCTAAAACTCCCAAACAAACAAATAATAACAACAACACAGCCTTAGAGTATAGAGTCACGACAACACACCATCAAAAGAAAAATATGAGACTTTGAAAAAGTGAGATACGCCATAGACAACGAAAAGAGGCCTTCATTTGAAGGATCCACAATTCTCCTCTGCCACGAAATTACGCAGCTATACCTGGACACCAATATCAGAAAAGAGAAAATACATAGCATATAATAAGATAAAATCAAGGATCTAAAGAACCAAAATTGTATCATATTGCTCTTCACCAAACATGGATAAATTTCATAAATATTTGGCGCTTATGCTTTATCGGTTCTCTTCCTCTTATATGTCATGTGTTTCAAATTGGGATATTCAACAATATAGCTGATTTAACTCGTAACCCCATAAGCTTTGAACCGTTAGGAGAAGAAGAGATTTGAGGGTGATAATCCATCATTTTGGCTATGAGGCCTTGGCAATTGTTATTAATAATAATAATCTACAAGTTGAGGAAAAACATGTAGAACAATCCACTAATAGAAACTGTGTGAATTTTATTTGGGGATTATTTCTGCAGATACTTTCTACGAATTTTCATGCGGAAATATGAAATTCCTAAATTATAGATTTTTTTACCTGCGAAAAATAGTTTCTCAGAAAAATTGGTGGGTAAATTTGGCGCCATTTTCGCAAAATTATTACCTAGGGAATTATTTGCGGCAAATAATTTGTAAGTATTATTTTCATAGGTAAATTTGCAAGTAATAAAAAAAATATTTTTTTTATCTTCTAGCAAGAAAATTCCTAGATAAATTTATTTGCAAATAATTATTTGGAAATTTATCTAGAAATATATGTGGTATTACCTAGGAATTCGTGTTATGTGAATTTTGTTTGGGATTTACCTAGGAATTTTCATACTTGAAGAATTACTTGGGGATTCTATTGTTGTGAATTTGATTTGAGATTTTTTGAGGGATTTACTTGGAAATATGCAAACTTAAATATTTTTATATAATTTAATTGGAATTTTTTTTATATTGAAATCGAAAGATTTTTGAAAATTAGGAGGCCTAGGGGAATATTTTCTTAAAAATATATTTACCAAAATTTAAAAAATATAACAATATAAAAGGGACAAATGATCACTAGAATGAAATTTATTGTTAAAATAATTATTCTATTTTTAGGTTTAATAAATTATCATGCAATAATATCAATTTAATAAGGTGTTGGAACATTATCATAAATTTTAGGATGAATATTTTTAACTCATATATAATTAATATGTAATCTCACTAAACATCAATGTTATTATTTTTTAATTTTTTATTTGAAAGAAACAAAGAATTAAAATTAGATGGCTAGTTATTTATTCAATAAAAAAATAATTGTCATTAATATTTATCAATCTAATACGGTGTTGGAACATTACCATAAATTTTAGTATGAATATTTTTATATAATTAATATTTTATCTCGCTAAAAATCAATGATACCATTTTTTATTTTGTTTTTGATTAGAAAGATACAAAAATTTAAAATTATATGGGTAGTCGTTTATCCAATAGAAAAGTAACTATCAGAAATATTTGTCAAATTAATATGGTGTTGGAACATTATCATAAATTTTAGGATAAATATTTTTAACTTATATATAATTAATATTTCATCTCACTAAAAACCAATGATACCATTTTTTATTTTGTTTTTTTTTATTTGAAAGATAGAAATAATTAAAATTATATGGATAGTCATTTATCCAATAGAAAAATAACTATCATAAAAGTTTAATTACCCCTTGTTGATAGAATTATATGAAAAGAAAAAATAAATAATTTTTACTTGTATATCTAATTGGTATATTATATTTTTACTAGCATTAAAAAAAAATTCTCTATAGTAAGTTATTAAATGATATTATATCCAAATATAAAATTAATTATATTAAAATATAATTATTAAAAGATAAATTATAAATACCAAATTTCCTAATAAGATATACAATCAATTATTGATTTATAACTTCCTTGCACATTAAATTTATAAATATATTTATATTTTTAATTATTTATTTATAAGGACTTTGTATGCATAATGTAAATTTTGTCTACATTTAATATGCTTCATTATATATATTATCTCATAGAAAGTGTAAGCATAAAATTTTCATGATATGTTGGGTGGTAGTGATTTATTTTAATATATAAATAGTTGTCATGCTTTATTTTTGAAAAGCTAAATCACATGAGCTTTATTCAACATTTTAAGATATATTTTTATTTCATATTAATATGAGATGACTTTATAGTACTTTTTGTGTAATGAATATCTAAATTATATTTTTAATACTCAATTAATTTAATTTAATTTAACTTTAAAAATTAATCAAATTGAAGAAAAACAACAAAGTTTAGTATAATGCTAGTGGTACTTTTTATCACATCGGTGGAAGACACATGATCTTTAGCATTTATAATGCTATTAGTTAGAGCATTGGTAGAATAGAGTAATTACTTATAGGTTGGGCATTGGGTAGTGGGCTAGGATTAAGTTAGTGCAATTAAGTAGAGTGGACTAGGATTATGTTAGTGCAATTAAGCATGTGCCTATGTGTATGGGGTGTCCTAAGTGTATGGGGTTCAAGAACAAAATAATCAATTAGGAGATACTAATTATTAATTAATATTGTCTAGAAAAATTCTTTTTTGTTAATTTTTACAAAAAAAAATCGGTATATTTTTTTTTCAAGAAAATTCCCAAGTAATTGACCTGCGAAATATAAATTTCTAGGTAAATTACTTGAGGATTTTAAAATTCGCAGGAAATAATTACCTAGAAAAGTTTTACCATCGGATTTTTTTGATAGAAAAATCCGCATGAAACTTAATTTCTTACGAATTTTCATAAGTAATTCCTAAGAAAATTTTCATGTAATCCACTTTTTTCTTGTAGTGATCGGGAATGGAAAGAAAAAGTAATGTGGTTTGCTAAAATATCAATCATGCGTAATTACTATTTTACCCTTGCATGTTGTGATGATAACATAATTATGAAACTTCCCTTGATCGTCTTACACTTCATGTTTCGAAAAATAAAAATGATTAGAGCCGTCAATATGGGCTAGGCCTGTTGGGCCGGCCTGGCCTAACCCGGGATTTAATAGGACTGGGCTAAAAATTTTGGAGCCCATTTAAAAAAAAGGCTTTTTAGCCCGGCCTGAATAAGCCTGCTGATTTGTGGGGCTTGAGAAATATAGGTAGGGCCGGCCCGTGGGCTAATACAAATTAATTAAAAAATATAATATAATATTAAAATTTAAAATTAAAGAGATCCAAACTTAAAATCTATTTAAAGTTTTTTAGGAAATCACTAAGTATAGAAGTTGCATCCACCATGAAAATGTCCAAACACTTGTTGCTACTCGAAACTGGTTACATGGTTTTTCTCAAACTGGTAATATATTTTTGTGTACATTTAAATATTATAATTCTCAATTTAGTTATTTTTCAATATTTAACTAATTGAAACTGCATATAAATTGCATATGAAAATGAATATGTTAAGACAACTTTCCCACAAATTGATTTAGATATGCTTGATGAAAATGATCATGAAGTGTTAGATACGCCATAGGTTTCATGAAGTGTTAGTTACGCCATAAGTTTCATGATTTTTTAAGGAGTTTATTTTTTACATTTTTATGGTTGGAATATTGTCATTTATTGTGATCATTGCAAAACAGTTAGGTTAATATTTCTATTTAGATATTTATACTTTTACTTGAAAAAAACTTAATAAATATTATAAAGATAATTTTATTTGTGAATTTGATTAACAAGTAGTAACATTAACACCATGTAATATTGTTTTATCGATATTTATGATAATATTTTTAAATTATAATTTATAATTTAATTTAATAATTATAAAAAAATATATAACTTTTAAAAATGTGGGCTGGCCCGGCAAGCCTGTAGCCCACGTACTTATGGGTTGGGCCGACCGTTTTCTGGCCCACACCAAAAATGGGCTAGACTGGCCTGACCCGTAAAATATCAAAGCCTATATGAATTAGCTCGGATGGGGTGGGCTAGCCCATATTGACAACTCTAAAAATGATTGAACAATATAATATCAATGGAATAATATCTTAGCAGTGAGGCAGCAGAGGTACAATAGAGCAATCAAATTTGTCCATAACAACTTTCCGTACAAAATCTGACTGTCCACTTTAATTTCTTCATAGGGTTACAAACAAAGGAATCTATTAGGACCACTTGCTGAGAAATACTATTTTTGAGGAAATTTCAAAAATAACTAATTATACAACATATGTTTGACAACTCATGTAATTTTTCTAGAGTTTTTTCATGAATATCACATATTTCAGATTTAAGTTGTTGGAATTATTGTACATTTATATGTTTGTAGTTTTGCACCCTTACTTTTTGAGTTTTTATATACAGTTAGTATTACTCTAATAAGTTGATAATATAAAGTTGTTAAATCGATATTCAAATCATTTAACAAAAGGATAATTGTCTTTTTCGTAGTCAGAGAAATTTAATTCTGGAGTATTTAGAGATATCGAGAGACTCCATTCATATTTTTAAATTATTATTTTTTTTAGAAAATTTATACATCCCGGTAATTATAATAATGCACTTCCTACTTTTGCAACGACAATAGTAATTTTTTATGCATCGATAGTATTTGCTATTGTTCTAGTGGAACAATTAAATTTTATAGTTTTTATGAGAGCAAACTATTACGTACACTGCACCTAATTGAGTGTATTAATTCATTACTTGTTATGTTGGCCTGTTCAGATAAAAAGATTAGGTTAAAATCGTATCATTCAAAAAATATTTGATAGATTCATCATAGGAAAGAGCAAAAGAATTTCTTAAAATGTGTTATCTAATTGTTCAATGCAATAAAAAAAATTATTAAAAAAATAATAGCACAAAGCCTAAGGTGGAAAAATCTATGATAATTAATAGTGTCCAGAAGAGTGCACTATGAATTTCTAGTCTCATAAAAATTAGTATGGATTTCTTAGAAAAAGACAACGATGAACTTGTCTTTTTCTTTGCCACAACAAAAACGTGGAAAACTATTACGTGTTTTTAATTAAAACGAAGAAAGGTTAAAAATATTTTCAATCTATTTAATTTGATTCATCATTGCCCTCAGTCAATCTATAATTACAAGGTATAATCACTAATTCACTAATAACAAAACAAAACACCCATAAATCTTAATTTATTATTTAAAAATTATGCTTCTCCAAATAAAGATTTTTTATTATTCTCCATCTTTTTTTCTCCATAATAAATATTTTTTCTTCTCCAAAAATTGTATTTTTATTTTATTTTTTAAATCACATTATTTTTGGCACTACAACAAAAGCACTTTCAGCGGCAATAAATGTATACATTAACAAAGAATGCTAAATTTTTTGCCGGAGAACAAGTTGGTTTTTTATTTATTTTCTGTGTTTGATAAGTAATTAAGCAAAAGAATATTATCTAAAGAGTATTTATATGTAATTTAATAAAACACTATATAGTAGAAGGGGTAGACAGTGGGGTGGCGGCGGTCAAGAGGTTGAGTGAGTGGGGAGGATACAATAAACATACAATGTTACTCATAAAACTTATTTTTCCTACTTTAAGAACACTATTTTTCCATTATTAAGAAAATATATCAAAGCTTTATATTTATTTCTTAAAAGAATCTACTTTTGTATATCTAGGGAAATCATCTATAAATGTATTTGGCACCTCTAATCATGTTTGTTTCAAGTCTCATAAAAAATAGTATGGATTTACTCCAATAATTCACCATGTTATTCTTAGGTTGCTTAGTTTAAGCACAAATCTTACACTAAAGTTGGATGGAATATAATCTGATATAATATGATTAAGCCTGTTTGTAAAAGAAACCAAAATAAAGATAAATTTTATTTTGAATATCTCCAACTTACTGGACAAATGAGTGTTTTTTTTTATCATTCATATAACATTATAGATAAATTCTATCATGAATATCTCAAATGGACTGATGACTGCTTTTTTTAATCATCCGCTCATAATATAGATAGATTCTATCTTGAATATCTCAACCTTACTAGATAGATGACTGTTTTTTTATCATCCGTAAACAATATAGATAGATTTTATCTTGAATATCTCAAACTTATTGAAATCACAAAAATTAGTATGGATTTCTTTGAAAAAGACAACTATGAACTTGTATTTTCTTTGCCACAACAAAAATGTGGAAAATTATTATTTTTAATTAAAACGAAGAAAGGTTAAAAATATTTTCAATCTATTTAATTTGATTCATCTTTGCACTTAGTGAATATCATCCGCACACACAATATAGATAGATTCTATCTTGAATATCTCAAGCTTATTGGATAGATGACTGTTTTTTTTCCTCATCCATACACAATATAGATAGATTCTACCTTGAATATCTCAAACTTATATAAAATCACCGTTCTTTACATATAATACAGATAGATTGATTCTACCTAAATATCACATTTTTGTTCTTTAGCGGTTATACATTTTTGTTTTTATGTAATATTATGATTATTTTACCCACTTCTATTAGTACATATATAGATGATAGGAATGAGAACTGTTAGAATCAGTAATGGAGATTCACTAATTGAGGAAGAAGAGAGAAACAAATCTATATTGAGCTACAGAACTAAAAATGAATGAATGTACATCTTTGGTAGTATCTATTCTATTTATAATACATCACATTAAAGCATTTAACTAGACTGGTAGACTTAACTTAACTATGGTTAGTTGTAACTACTTTTACTAACTGAATCTATTACTGACACATACTAACAGATTCTATAGCTAATACTACACTAACTCATTGCTTCATAACACCCCTCCTCAAGCTGGGGGCTGAAATAAATCTTTTACCCCCAGCTTGGACATTAGATGTAGATGTGTTGCTTTCCATAAGCCTTTAGTAAGTAGGTCTGCCAACTGATCTCTTGTTGATACATGATTAGTCTTGATCATTTTTTGTTGTAGTTTTTCTCTGACAAAGTGATATTCAATGTCAAAATGCTTCATCCTTTCATGAAAAATAGGATTGGATGCAATTTGGATTGCAGCCTTACTATCACAATAGAGTTGAACTGGCTGCTTGATGTTAACCCCTAGCTCCTTATATAGACAAATAAGCCAAGTGATCTCTGCTACTGTTGATGCCATACTCCTGAATTCAGCTTCAGCAGAACTCCTTGCTACTGTCTCTTGTTTCTTAGACTTCCATGATATGAGTGCATCTCCAAACTTCACCAAGTAACCTGTTACAGACCTCCTTGTTTGTAGACAAGTACCCCAATCAGAGTCACAGTAAGCAGTAAGTAATTCTGAGCTTTGGGCAGGCATAAACAAACCTAGACCAGAAGATGATTTAATGTATTTAACTACTCTAAGAGCTGCTTCCATGTGAGACTTTTTTGGGGCATGCATATACTGGCTCAAGACTTGTACCACAAAAGATATGTCTACTCTGGTCATTGTTAGATATAACAACCTTTCACTAACCTTTGATATCTTCCAATATCCTTCAAAGGTTTATCTGTTGGAGTAACTTTTGATCTATGTACATGTTTATCATACTCAATAGCTGTCAGTCTTACATTAGGATCCATTGGTGTATGAACTGGTTTTCCCACTCAATCCCATTTCAGAGATTAGTTCCAAAGCATACTTGAGTTGATTCATCACATACCCCTCCTTAGTTCTAGCAAACTCAATGCCAAGAAAAAACTTCAGTTCTCCCAAATCTTTCATCTTAAACTTAAGTTTCAGATCATTTCTAGTCTGTTCAATCAAGCTGCTACAACTACCAGTTACTAGAAGATCATCTACATACACAAGAACCACCACCAATTCTTTTCCCATTGTTCTAGTAAACAATGAGTAATCATAATGGCTTTGAACAAATCTCAACTGAACTAATGCTTCAGTTAACTTCAAATTCCATTGCCTAGGTGCTTGTTTGAGCCCATAGAGAGATTTGTGCAGTTTGCAGACTTTGTTAGACCCCTCCTGTCTGCAAAAACCAGGAGGCACAACCATATAAACATCCTCAAAGAGATCACCTTGCAAGAAAGCATTGTGCACATCCATTTGAAAAACCAACCAGTGTTTAGCAGCAGCCACAGCTAGTACAGATCTGACAGTAACCATCTTGGCCACAGGAGAAAAAGTCTCAGTGTAATCCAGGCCCTCCTTCTGATTAAACCCCTTAGCAACTAGTCTGGCTTTGTATCTCTCAACAGCTCTTGAGGCTAAGTACTTTACCTTGAACACCCACTTACAACCAATAGGTTGCTTGCCAGGAGGTAGCTCAGTGATGCTCCAAGTATGATTATCCTCCAAAGCAAAAATTTCAGCTTGCATGGCCTCTACCTACTTAGGTTGGACTACAGCTTTCTCCAAATAAGTAGGCTCAGAAATACTGGAGTAAGCAACTAATGCTGCACCATAGGAAGCAGTGAGATGAGCATAAGAGACATGATTGGAGATAGGATACTGGCAGGAGGCTTTAGGTTGAGCTGTCAAGAAATCTTGCATCCATATAGGAGGCTTAGTGGATCGAGTAGACCTTCTTAATGGAACAGTCTCACAGGGTGTCAAAGAAGCAGAACAAGGATCACCTAATACATTCCCATCATCAGGAGAAGAGTCAGTAGGAGGATCAAATCCACTTACAGATGAACTAGAAGCAATAGTGTTCTCAGTAGGACTGGGATCAGAAACCAACAGTGGAGTCTCTTCAAGGAACTGCAGAACAGGAAATAAAGGGGGGCAAACAGAGCTCAAATGCTTGAAGGGGAAGACTGCCTCTTTAAACACCACATCTCTGCTGATAAAGAGGTCTTTGGTAGCTAAATCATAAATCTTGTACCCCTTTTGGAGAGTAGAATAACCATCAAACACAGCATGAACAGACCTAGGAGAAAACTTGTCAACTTTCCTTACCTCAGTGGCAAAAACAAGACATCCAAACACCCTTAAATGATCAAGTACAGGGGGACCTTTATACAACAAATCATGAGGAGTTTGTCCTTGCAGCACAAGAGATGGGAGGCGGTTTATTAGGTAAACACTAGTGTTAACACATTCACCCCAAAAACGAAGGGGAAGACCAGCCAGAAATCTTAGTGACCGAGCCATATCTAAGATGTGTCTGTGCTTCCTTTCCACAACCCCATTCTGCTGAGAAGTATAGGTACATGAACTCTGATGGATAATACCTAGAGTATGCAGTAAAGTAGTGACCTGTGAGTTGAAGAACTCACACCCATTGTCAGATCTAAGCACTTTCATCTGAGTTGAAAATACATTTTTCACCATTGCAAAGAACTGAGTTAAAGCAACAATAACTTCAGCCTTAGAATTTAGCAGGAAGAGCCATGTATATCTCGAGAAATCATCAACCAAAGTAAGAAAATATCTTTTATTATCATGAGTAGGAACTCTATAGGGACCCCAAATATCAACATGTAATAGGTGAAAACATGCAGTAGTAGTAATGCTGCTAAAAGGAAATGAGAGTCTGTCTTGCTTAGCCAATGGACATACAATACAAATGGTAAAAGAACGAGATGAAAAATGTTTGAAACAACTAAATTTTCTGATAGTAGAAACATGCACACGGCCTAGTCTCTGATGCCAAATAGACATATCTAAGCTACAAGACTGAGAAGAAGAAACTGCATTAACTACATGAACTGAATCCTGTGTAGACTTCAATGAATCTCCTGAGATCAGCTGACTATCAGCATGCACAATATACAAATCATTCTCCAATCTGCCAGTCCCCCTCACAGTCCCATTTGAGAGGTCCTGAAAGACACAAAAATTAGGATAGAAAAGGACACAACAGTTGAGCTCCTTTGTTAGTTTAGATACTGACATCAAATTGTAATGGAAGGCAGGCATATGCAAAACATTAGAAATCTCAGTCCCTCCAAGGACCTGAGAAGAACCAATGTGAGTAACATGAGCAAGTGCACCAGTGGGTTGATGAACTTTGTTACATGAATTATTTTGTAAAGAGACTTGTGGTGTGACCAAATTCTCATTTTGTACCATATGTTGAGAAGCTCCAGAGTCAATAATCCATTTATTATTATTAACAGAATGCATCCTACTTGATGCCATCAGATTGTCACAGTTATTGTTTGCCTTTGCTTTCTCATTCTCTTGATCCAGCATGTGTAGAAGTTGTTGATACTGCTGTGGAGAGAAGTGAGGATGCTGCTGAACCTGTGGGTCAAAATGAGCTAGTGGAGATTGCCTGTTAGACATAAGAGCATGAGAGGTAGTAGGAGAGAAACTACCACTGTGAGACATTCCAAGAGCACTTGAAGTTGATCCTTGACCAGTATTTGCTGAATACTGCCTCAACTGAATAGTACCAGCATTAGCACCCACAAGATTAGCTGCAGGAATAGATCCAGGTGATGTTCTCTTCTTACCCTTCCAGTCAAGAGGATAACCATGAAGTTTATAACAAGTAGCTCTGATGTGACCTTTCCAATTGCAGTAGTCACAATAGAGATCACTGGTAGATCTTTAATGAGATCTAGAACCAGATCCTAAAGGAGGATTAGGTCCCGAGTATGAACTAGAGCCTGATCTAGGTACATGACTCTTATTATTGCTGAAGAATGTCATGGCATCATTCACCAAACTGTGATTATCAGCACTTACAACATTGGATTTACCAAGTATCCTCTGGCTTTCTTCGGCCATAACCAGAGAGTAAGCCTTGTTCACACAAGGTGCATGATTCTGCATCATAATCTGACTTCTACACTGATTATAAGACTCATTTAGCCCTAAGAGAAACTGCATCAATCTCTGGTACTCAAAATGAGCTACATAAGTCTTAGAAACTTCACAGGTGCAACCAGGACATGACATAAGAGAGTCAAATTCCATCTACAATTCCTTGAGTTTGGAGAAATAACTAGACATATACAACATTCCTTGACTAAGTGTAGCAATCTCCTTGTGTAAATAGAAGATCCTAGAGCCATCTACTTTGTCAAATCTCTCTTTCAAGTCAGTCCATACTTGCTGAGCACTACTAGCATATACTATTTCACTTAACAGTTCCCTGCTTACAGAGATCATAATCTATGACAAGACTATTGCATTACATTTTCCCCAAAGATCATGTAATGAGACAACAAACTTATCCTTTGAATACTGACCAGTAATGAAACCTAACTTCCCTTTTCCTAGTAGTCCAATCTTCATAGATCTACTCCATAGAGAATAATTTTCAGATCCAGTGAGTTGAATTGAGACCAAGGAACTACCTGGAGTATCACATGCCTACAAATGAAGAGGATGATGAGCATCGACTCCTACATAAGCTCCCGCAGTTCCTGAAAGAGGTCCTATAACTGAATTAATGGCAATTGCATCCACCATTGCAAAAAACTCGAATGAACTCTGATCTTCACTGTTTCTGGGACAATGCACACTACTTCTTCACGAGCCTATTGCTGTACTGAAAATAGAGATACTCAGAGTGATACCTCGAGCTCTGATACCATGTTAGAATCAGTAATGGAGATTCACTAATTGAGGAAAAAGAGAGAAACAAATCTATATTGAGCTACAGAACTAAAAATGAATGAATGTACATCTTTGGTAGTATCTATTCTATTTATAATACATCACATTAAAGCATTTAACTAGACTGGTAGACTTAACTTAACTATGGTTAGTTGTAACTACTTTTAGTAATTGAATCTGTTACTGACACATACTAACAGATTCTATAGCTAATACTACACTAACTCCTTGCTTCATAACAAGAACAATTATCACTTATCTCAACAATGGCTTCTTCTTGTTCCATTAATTCTATGTGTTTAAGTCTTGTGAGTAGAGTAGCACCTAATCTCAAATCGTGTGGTAACGCAACGAAAACGGGGAGTACAGAAGAAGTAGGATATAGTTGTTGCCCTCCTACATCAGATGACTGGAACAACATTCCATATTACAAGTTTCCCCCATATCGAAGCTTCGTAAACGTCCGGTTGCTCAAGACGTGCTGAGGAATATATTGCAAAGTACCAATTGACCACTCGAAGAATGAAGGACCTGGATAAAAAGGACCCTCGTTCATTCATGCAACAAGCCAATATGTATTGTGCTTATTGCAACGATGCTTACAAATTTGGTGATGAAGTTTTACAAGTTCATTTCAATTGGCTTTTCTTTCCCTTCCATAGATGGTACTTGTACTTCTACGAGAGAATCTTGGGAAAACTCATTGATGATCCAACTTTCGCTTTGCCATATTGGAATTGGGACCATCCAAAGGGTATGCGTTTACCTCCCATGTTCGATCGTGAAACTACTCCCCTTTATGATGCAAGACGTAATCCACACGTCTGTAATGGAACCATAATCGATTTTAGTTCTTCTAAAGACGAAGTTCCTACTGATGTTAAAAAGACGGTGACTAACAACTTAACTGTAATGTACCGTCAAATGATAACTAATGCTGCATGCCCTTTGCAATTCTTTGGTGCTCGTTACGTTCTTGGTAATAATAATATCATGAATGATCGGGGAACTATTGAAAACAACCCTCATACTCCGATCCACATTTGGACTGGTACTGTCAAAGGTACGGTTTTGGGTCAAGGAGTCAAAAGGATAAGGACGAAAAAGAAGAGGTGCTAATAGTCAAGGGTTTAAAATATGATACTAGCAAATATATAAGCTTTGATGTGTTCCTGAACGAGGATGAGGATGTGAATACAAATGAGCTTGATAAGGTGGAGTTCGCAGGGAGCTATGTCAACTTGCCCCATGTTCATGCACATAATAAGAGAATGGATTATGGTGAGACATTTCAGCTAGACATTACCGAACTTTTAGAGGACATTGGACTTGAAGACGATGATACCATTACGGTAACTGTGGTTCCTAAAAAGGGTGGAGATGTCATCTCCATCCAAAGTGTGGCAATTGAATTTCTCGAGGGTTAAATTATCATTAATGTTTGTTCAAATCTCTCACGTATTCTCTTTATCCTGTGTAATCTTTTTTATAAATTAATTGTCGCAAAAATATCTATGTCCCTTTCTTTTGCTATCATTTCATTTGGTGATAACACAAAACTCTAGAAAATAATTAGACATCTCATGCATGTGAACAGTAAAACAAGATTTAATGCGGAATGGTGGAATTTATTCCCTCAGTTCACTTTTATTAGCTTGTCTAATATTTCAAAACTATAGTTTTCACTTGTCACATTTTATATATTAAGACAAAAACAGTTAATTATTTATGTTCAAAATCATTTTCTATATATTACTCCATTAATATGAGTGTTACGGTATAACCTTTATATCTCTCATCATTATTATTATCTCTTAAGAATCATGCTAAGTATAAAATGAATAATGGGCAAAATGTATGAAATATATTCAAATTTTGATAGAAATTGTTGTAACAATTCCAAACTTTGAGCAAGACCTATTACCTCTTACACTGTGTTTTAAAGATATATAAGTGTCCAGCTGGACAAATTACTATTTATAATGATGCAATATTTATGATATCTACGTGGGCACCTATATATCTTTAAAATACACTATTAAATAGTGTAGGAGGATAATAGGTCCTGCCTAAAGTTTGGGATTGTTACATCAATTTCGATTAAAGTTTAGATATATTTCAAACTCTTTTATGAATAAATAAAAATGATGTTGGATAAATAAAAACAAATGGAAAAAAATAATATCTTAACATTGAGCCAGCGGAGTCACTATAGAGCTCGCAATCAGATTTGTCCCTTATGTTACCTTTGTCAAAATATCATTTAAGGAATCTTTTAGGACCACCTTGCTGAAAAATAATAGATTTTTGAGGAAATTTAAAAAACAATCAATTATATAGCATATGTTTGACAACTCATGTAACTTTTTCAAGATTTTTTTTTATAAATTTCACATATTTCAGATTTAAGTTATTGGCATTATTGTGCATTTATAACTTTGTAATTTTGCACCCTTATTTTTTTATTTTAGATTTTCAAAATTGATTGACCTAACTATGGTTATATATTTGTTAATGTAGTATAATTTTGACCTTAAAAATTTAAATAAGACACATATCTCTCATCTAAATAGATGTGCATTTGACGAAATGAAGGAAAAAAGTAATGGAGGAGAGCATATGTTTGACAACTCATGTAATTTTTAATTAATTTTTTCATAAATTTCACATATTTCGGATTTAAGTTGTTGGCATCATTGGACATTTATAAGTTTGTAGTTTTGCACCCTTACTTTTTGAGTTTAGATTTTATATACAGTTAGTATTAATAAGTTAATAATATCAATTTATTTAATTTAAATTCAATTTTTTTAATAAAAGGATAATTGTCTCTCTCTATGTATCTAGAGAAATTCAATTCTGGAATATTTAAAGAGATCGAGAAACTCCATTCATATTTTTAAATTATTAATCTTTAGAATATTTATACATCTCGATTATTATAATGCACTTTTCATATTTGAAACGAAATATAATATTTTTTATGCGAGACTTTGGTACTTTTTCTTGAGGACTTAATTGATAATCTCACGATAGATGTCCTTCAATCGATAGGTATCAAATAGAGTCTATCAATATTTAGTTTAGTAGTTAAAATTCTGTTTGTTTATTGAGGGAATACGATTATTTAGTAGTGATTGCGCTTGAAAGACATGTGAACATTTTTCTCTTAATTAGTCATTCTTTGGAAGAATTATACTTAATTAGTTTCCACTTCCTTTTTTTGGATGAAAACATGATTTGTATATTGGACCTCACATATATCTTGTACTACAACTAATTAGTATGATTTATGTCCTAATAGGATGTATATTTATATTGCAAATTTTAATAACTTAATCGGTTGACTACCTAAATTTTCACCTTGTTGGTGACATTCGATTCCCCACATTGTAATCTCCTCCCCTATGTTAAGTTATCATAGATATTTTTCATCTTAGCATCTTTGATTGTCAAAGATTTTGTTTCTTGTTGTACCCAAGGAGACTCAAACCCGAGACATTTGATTAAAAATGAAGGATTACCTACCACTCCACCACAATTTTCGTCGATGATATATTGCATTTTAAATATCTTGGATATTACATGTTGTATAACTTCATTACTTTCAGTTTTTTAGTTTTTTTTTAATACTTATTCATACATGTGCAATTTTAAATTATGGTCATTATGCCTTTTCCCTGTTTACTTGATTCATTTTCTTCACAGAAAATTCAAGTAATTAGATTTTCTAATACCAATAGTATAAAATTTAATATTTGTGTTATGTTTACTTGATTCGTTTTCTTCACACTAATAGTTTTTGATTTATTAAATCGTTCATGAATTTGTGACTACAGCAAATAATGATAAATATATATATATATATATATATATATATATATATATATATATATATATATATATATATATATATATATATAATTATTATCTGGGTTTTAAATGAAAAATAGTATAATTATTTAAATTTTGATTAAGGTGGTTAATTGAATTTAATACTTACAATTTTGGAGATGTCAACCTCCTTATTTATCTTACTTTTTAGACTTACCCAGGGGTCACCCATAATTGAAAAGTCAAAAGAAAAGATGACTTTATTTTTTATTTTATTTTTCTTAAAATGGTTCTCACGTCACCTCAGCGTCCAATCATTGTTAGGGAAAAGGGTTAAAAATATCCTTTAACTTTTATTTATTACTCTCTCTATTTTTAGTTATTAATTGTCTACTTTTTCTTTTATAGTTATTCCTAATTACTTGTCCATTTTGACAAATAAAAAAATAATAATTATTTTTTACCTATTATACCCTCAATTAAATGACTAATTACTTTGAAAAATGTAGAACTTCTCATCCACTTCATAATTAATAGGGGTAAAATGGTAAACTCATTATGTCATTAATTGTTTTCTTAATAGGCGTGTCAATTTAAAAGTGGACAAGTAAATAGGGATAGATGGAGTAATTGACTTTATCTTTTATCGTTAAAATAAAGTTATACATACTTCTGTCGTTACTATACTTATCATCCTTGTGGATTGAAATCCCCATATCACTTAAAATTACATGATTTTTTTAAAAAAAGAAAAAACTCAAATATGCCATCGAACTTTTAGAAAATGTTCATTTATGTCATCCGTTAAAAATTTGGTTCATTTATGCCATTGTTGTTAAAGAAAAGGCTCATCCATGCCATTTTTCTTAACTCCGATTTTGCAAAACTATTTTTTACACCCCAAACAAGGTTTAACACTTTTCAATTGAAGTTTTTGGATCAAATGTACACTTTTTGCTCCCACTTCTTAAGAACACCAAGAACACAAAGAACATTAACAATTCCCAAATTTCAAACTTGTTCAATTCTTCACGAAATCGCCTCAAATTTCAAGAGTAGTTTCCCTCTGAACCAGCTACCAACTCAACAAGACACACTTGAAATTTCTTCAAAGTTTCAAAACTTTAACATTCTTTAATGGTAGAATTTTTTCCACAACTTCAAATCATTTGAAATGTTGAACATAGACTCAAAAAAAAGCAGGGGAACAAAGATCTAAGGTAAAAAAAAAACTATAAAAACGCGAAGCAAAATTTTGAAATTTTGGAATATTTTTTTAATATGCGTGAATTTTTTAAACTCTACAAATGATTTTAGAATTTAGTTTTTTTTAAAAAAAGAAATTAATTATATGAGCCTTTTTTCTTTAACAACAATGACATAAATGAGTCAAACTTTTAACAGATAAATGAGTCTTTTCTGAAAGTTCAATGACATATTTGAGACTTTTCCCTTAAAAATTCACCCAATCACTATAATATAACCCAAACTCGACTCAACTAACTTTAACTCAAACCTACTCCAACTCCATCTCGATCTCTAAAGCAAAAGCTTAAGAACTCAATTCATCTATTTCTCATGTTGCTTTCTTCAGCGCTGTCTTCCTCCTCTGCCGTCTCCTAGAGAACTCAACGTTGATTTAGGTCAATAACGAAAAACCCAAAGCTTCCCTCGCCGTTGCTAATTTGGATCAACAACGAAGAATCTAATAACTTCTCAAATTAGCCACAAAATATAATTTCGTCGAAAATGGATCGAATTGGCACAAAAATTTTGATACACTCTATTGAATTATTTGCTAAATTTTGAAAATGGTTTTGATGATGAAGAAGAAGAAACACCTTTGAGGCAGAGGGCGAAACAAGGGTTTTTATGATTTTCTTGTGAATTAATTGAGAAAATAAACGCCCCTTGGATTGATTTAGGAACTGTTGGTCTTATTCTTTGTTTGATGAGTACAGTAATGATATGGTTTTCATACCACCCAATTGAAAAATCACTCTGCCTTATCAAGTAACGAAACAAACACTGACAAATTTAGAAATTGAGTCTGTATCACGAACCAGCGTCGCTTATTCTCATAAACCCCCACTAAACTGCCAATGAGTCGGAAGGTGTACAACGATGATTGCAGCAGGGGTTCAAATTGATTTGCGCCGATTCATCGCAATCGAAGGAAGAGTAAGAAAGAACGGAACGAGGAAGAAGGGTAGTGGTGGAGCTAGAAATTTATTAGGGGTGTCCATGAATAATGTTGTGTGATTGTCAAAATAACACAAAAAATATATTATGTTATTTGTGGTTTGAACTTGAAACTCTTTCATTTAAATGGACACATATTACCACGATGCCAAAGGCATAACTTAAGTAAAGGGTATCCAACTTTCAATATATATCATTTAAATGTAAAATTTGACATATATATATACAGTGTAATATTTTGAGGAAGGGTGTCCAACTGGATAGCTATAATGTAACACCTCAGATTCAAAAAGATGAAAATTTGCAGTTTTTCAGGATCTGGTGCCAGTTTTGACAAGGCCTACAACGGCCCATGGTCTGACACACGGTCCGTAGGTAGGCCCGTGGTTGGTCAGTCCTAGTTTTCCAAAAATGTCCAAGTTTCAGTACTTTTATACGGTTCACTAAGACAGTCTGTTATCCTATGTACGATTCGTAGGTTGGTCTTGTAGGTGAGTCTCAAACTTAGTGGGATTCTAAGAAATTTCAGCTACACTTATCGAGGCCAAGTATGGACTGTAGGTTGACCACAGACCGTACATGGGTCCTATCAGTCGAGGGTCCAAAAATAAAGTTTCTGAATCCATCGACGGTCGACCACCAGGACGGTCCGTAGGTGGACCCACGGACCGTAGGTTCCCACCGTCGACAATTATTTTTTTAAGAAGGGTTTTTGGGTCTTTTCCTAATTATTCTAACACAACACTATGTCGTTTTACTTTCTATTAGAGACCCCAAAACTCCCTAATTCAATTCATTTCTCTCACATTCCTAAAAGAAGAACAAGTTCATCCTCTCCAATATTTCTCTCTCTATAAGCTTGAAGAAGAAGACTAGGGTTTCAAGTCAAGTCTCCAATTTCTCCATTGATTGTAAGCTCTTGGCATTAAGGTGTGATAGTATTCACATATGGAGTCCTTTCCTCCATATGGCTCCTAAATTCTCCTATTTTCACATGGTGGAATCTCCAATGGAAGTTAGGGATTTTACTAAATCTCATGGATTTTTCTCAATTATGATATTATTGATTGATTTATGTCTTTTTATGCATGAATTGAAGAAATTGCATGTTTCTAAGTTGAATCCCCATGAACCCATGTGAAATCCATGTTTTCTATAATTGTTCATATGATGAAGCTTTTGAATCATGAAAGATGAGTTTATGAAGATATGCATGTTCTTAATGAAATTGATGTAAATGTTTTAAGGATGCTTTGAGAGTGATGTATCAATGTGATTCTTGTTGTTGTGAAAGAATTTTCTCACATAAAGGATTCATAGGGTTGAAAGGTCTTCTCACCTAAGATGAATCATGTTAAGGAGCTATTCTAATGATAAGGCAAGCGGCGATTACCCATGTTCTTTAATGATAAGAAGGAGTACAAATGATAAGTTTCTTAACGTTAAGGATATGAATAACTTTATTTTGACGGTAAGAGTAAAGTCAACTAATAAATGAAAGTTGAATAACTTTATTTTTTTTAGTTGAAATTCAAATTGTGGTTATAAAAGTTAAATAACAATATGTTAAAATTATTGAGATTAAACAGGTCATGACCCAACCTGATTTATGCTCATTTGAGCCCAAAGTAAACTTGAATGGGTCAAAACTCAACCCAATTTAATATGTCCAATTTCAACTCAACTGCCCCATTTAACACCCCTAATCGCATCCAAAAAATTGTACTTTTGAGATTTGTTTTATCCATTGCTTTTATTGAACAACAATTGCTGAATGAGAAATTTAGAGAAAGATGTACAAAATTAAATATAAACTCATAAATAGTTAACACTAAACATGTGTGGCTCAATCCATGCATGCCGAGCAAGAAGAACACGAAAGAAATAAAAGGAAATGACATTAGTTGGTGCATTACTTTACTACCATCTATACATGTAATTTTATCACTTTTTAGTAGTATTTATTGTCGTAATATTTTTTTTGGAGCCATATTTCATAAAGAACCAAAATGACTACACATTTTTTTAAGTAGTTAAGGTAATGTATTAAAATTTGACTGCCCATCGCGTGGATATGTCGGAGCAGATTTAAGAAGGTCTAAGAAGTGTTACATGACATTACTTTATCGACAAAAAGATAAATAGATGCATTTGAAGTGATATAAGCAAACAATTATAAATTTAAACAGCGTAACAAAAGTTTTTTTCTTCAAAATGAGAAAAGAACATATATTATGTCTAAATTCACTTTGACGGTTCAATTTTTCACAAAAGTAAGTTTTTTATTTCTTTTCCTAATAAGGGACATGTTGAATCTCCTCTTTTCTTCTTTTCTTTTATATTCAGTTTTTTTCATTTATAAAAATTGTATTTTTATTTTGCTTTGTGCTACTATGAGTCTATAGGTGTGTTTTTCTCTTGTAGGACTGTAAAAAAACCGAGGGAAAAAAAGGAAAAAAGAATATAGAGTCGCCACTTAATTTTTTTAGTAAAAATCAAGAAAAAACTTAAGGTTTTCAAAAGACTCAAACATATAAAATCAATTGAAATAAAAAGGGTTCGAGTTCAATGTACATTTCGAGGGTGCGATTTGACTTTGAGAAATCTTGAAAATTTGACTAAGGCTATAAATAAGAAACATTCTTACATATTTATTTAAAAGGAAAAGAAAATATTTGACATGATAAAAAATATTATTTTTCTTGACAAAAACGATATACATAATTAAGTAGCAATTAAATACTTAAATATTTCAAGTAAATATAAGAAAAGAAAGTGTATTCTTGGGAACTTAATTAATTTAACCACATAAAACAAAGGTTAGTCAATACACAAATAAATAAGTAGATAAAGAGGAAAATATTAAATTTAGGCCTTTTGCCCAAATCCCAAATCTGATGGGCTTCTGGCCCAAGTTCTGTCCTAAATCTGAATTATTAGGCTGACAGGCCCAAACCTCTTCCTGTCCTAAATCTAAAGATCTGAATCATTGGGCTTTGGCCCTTTTAATTCAGCATTTTGCTTTCTGAGATTTTGAAGGCCTTCGGCAGCATTTTGATGGTTGTATACGATTATATACAGCAGTTGTTCCCTGTATTTCCTGCACTTTTGACATGGATATCAGCGTATACCGTTGTATATCAGTGTATACAGGCTGTACCTCAGCCTGTTTACAGCTTTTCGAGACAGTATTTTGCTTTCAATTTTTCAGCAATTACCAGGGCTGACTCGGGACAATTCAACGATATGCAAGGGATGAGTCCAAACGGACTCGCATGGAGTTTCACATGCAAATAAAGAGAGAAGATTAGCATTCACACTTCAACTAATTCACAAGAATAACATCTTTAGTAAAAATACAATAAGACTAATTCACATATGCAAAAGGGAAATGGAACATACATCCACATATGCAAATAGAGGACAACTAGTGAAAAGCATATGAACACTGATTCGGGTGTCATTCTTTCAACATAAACTAAAAGCAATAGAGAAAAATAACAAGAAGTGTTGGGAACTTTTCTCCAAGTTTGATTGGCTAGTATTGAATAGTCATATTATCAAACCAAAACAACCTTGTTCCCTCTAATTTTAAGGATAATAAGCCTAACTTTAAACAAATGTAAAGTAAGCTAAACCATGACAATTTAATCCAAAAAACAAATGAGCTATTGTTTTTAGCAATTTCAACAAAAGAAACTAACTCCTACAATGTAAACAAATTAGTTATCACTTAGTGCATTATGCGATGACGAGTAAAGGCATACTAGCAAAACTCCTTTAACTGTAAACAATTGAAGCAAGCCAAACATAAATACACAAGAACATGAGCTGACGGACATAAAATAAACTGAACACCCAAATTAAAACAGTGAGCAAAACACATATACAAGCCTAAGATTTAAATACCTAACTGTTATCCTTTGCCCAAAAAATCAAGTAAATAGGAGAATAAACCAAAATACATTTAAGTAATAAACCAGTACACGAAATCATGTTTCAGAAAGAATCACAAATAGAATAGGGACGGTAATATAAAGATGCACTACTAAAAAACAGCTTAAAAACGACGGGCGGCGTCGCTCCAAAAAACGACGCCTTTTGCCACACTGTCCGTCGCTTTTTAATAAAAATAATTATTTTTTAAATTATTTTACAAAAAGCAACGGACGGCATCTCTTAGTCCGTCGCTTTTTTTCGCAGATTTTTGCGCTAAATGTATATATAATTAATAGTTATTTATTTAATATATATAGAGACGCCGTTCGTCGCTTTTTATTAAAAATAATTATATATAAATTAAAAAATAACCACATTGTCCGTCGTTTTTAATTTATTTTATTTTATTAATTAATTTTTTAAAAAGCGACGGACGGCATCTCTTAGTCCGTCGCTTTTTGGTCAAAATATCTAGTCAACTATTTTTAAAAAGCGACGGACAGTGTCTCTTAGTTTGTCGCTTTTTGGTCAAAATGTTGGTCAACTATATTTAAAAAAAGCGACGGACTTAGAGACGCTGTCCGTCGCTTTTTATTAAATATCTAAAAGACATATTGCCATTTTCTTATTTTCCTCTCTCTCTTCACCCTTATTCTCTCCTTTCTCTCTCTCTCTATATATATATATATATTGATCTACCTCCTGTCGCCGTCGCCGGTCATCGTCCTCTCCCAGTTCTTCCCTTCCCCGTCGCCGGTCGTCGTCGCTGCAGGTAAGGGGTTAATTTTTTATTTTTTTTCAATTCTAGTGATTATAATTGATTGTTTGTTAGTATATTATTTTTTTGTTTGTTGGGTTGTGTTATTCAATTGTTAATTTGATTTGATTATTGTTAGTTAGGTATAGATAATTGAAGATTTTTATTTTAGGGTTTTTTAAAAAAAAATTGGGCATTTTTAAATTGGACATTGTTAGTTAGTGAAGAATTAGCATTTTTGTATTTTAGGACTAGTTTAAACTTGAGAATATGTAATTTTAGGTTGAATTGGTATTTTTTTGGATTTGATTTTAGGACTAGTTAGTAAAGTGTTAATAATTTGAAGTTAGAAATTAGTAATTGAAGTGTTATGAGTAGATGATGAATGTTTGAATGTCATGAATTTAGATGATGAATGTTTGAATGTTATGAACTTAGAACTTGAACTTGAACTTAGAATTTGAACTTGAACTTGAACTTAGAACTTGAACTTGAACTTTAATTTAGAACTTGAACTTGAATTTAGAACTTGAAATTGAACTTAGAATTTGAACGTGAACTTAGAACTAGAACTTGAAAGTAGAACTTGAACTTGAACTTGAACTTGAACTTGAACTTAGAATTTAAAGTTAAACTTAGAACTTGAAATTAGAACTTGAACTTGAACTTAGAATTTGAACTTGAGCTTGAACTTAGAAGTTGAACTTGAACTTAGAAGTTGAACTTGAACTTGAACTTAGAAGTTGAACTTAAACTTGAACTTGAAATTAGAACTAGAACTTGAATTTAGAACTTGAACTTAAACTTAGAACTTGAACTTGAAATAAGAACTTGAACTTAAACTTAAACTTAGAATTTGAAGATAAACTTAGAACTTGAACTTGAAATTAGAACTTGAACTTAGAACTTGAACTTGAACTTAGAATTTGAAGTTGAACTTAGAACTTGAACTTGAACTTGAACTTGAACTTGAACTTAGAACTTGAACTTGAACTTGAACTTAGAACTTGAACTTGAACTTGAACTTAGAACTTGAACTTGAACTTGAACTTGAACTTGAACTTGAACTTGAACTTGAACTTGAACTTGAACTTGAACTTGAACTTGAACTTGAACTTGAGCTTAGAACTTGAACTTGAACTTGAACTTAGAACTTGAACTTGAACTTAGAACTTGAACTTGAAATTAGAACTTGAACTTGAATTTAGAACTTGAACTTGGCTTAGAACTTGAATTAGAACTTGAACTTGAACTTGAACTTAGAATTTGAACTTGAAGTTAGAACTTGAACTTGAAATTAGAACTTGAACTTGAAATTAGAATTTGAACTTGAACTTAGAACTTGAACTTGAAATTAGAACTTGAACTTGAACTTAGAACATGAACTTAGAATTTGAAGTTGAGCTTAGACTTGAACTTGATATTAGAACTTGAACTTGGAACTAATTAGCTTGAATATATAACTAATTAAGTTTAGAAATTAGATATGAACTTGAATTGAAAACTTGAACTTATAAAACTTGAATATATATATATATAATATATATATATATATATATATATAAAACTAATATTCTTGGATTTGAAGTTTATATTTAACTAATTTTCGAACTTTTCGTGCTAGGCAACTGAGGAAGCTCAACATCTAAAAAAGTTGATACAAGACTATATTTGCTTCTTTCATCAAAGTAGGAGATAAGGTTGGTGCTTCTAAATTGCTAAAGTTCAAGTACAATTGTTTTCAATAATGTGTTTGTGTCCATCTAGTATTGATACTTAGCTTTAATTCTAGTGATTATAATTGATTGTTTGTTAGTATATATTGTTTTTGTTTGTTGGGTTGTGTTATTCAATTGTTAATTTGATTTGATTATTGTTAGTTAGGTATAGATAATTGAAGATTTTTATTTTTGGGTATTTTTCAAAAAAATTGGGCATTTTAAAATTGGACATTGTTAGTTAGTGAAGAATTAGCATTTTTGTATTTTAGGACTAGTTTAAACTTGAGAATATGTAATTTTAGGTTGAATTGGGGATTTTTTTGGATTTGATTTGAGGACTAGTTAGTAAAGTGTTAATAATTTGAAGTTAGAAATTAGTAATTGAAGTGTTATGAGTAGATGATGAATGTTTGAATGTCATGAATTTAGATGATGAATGTTTGAATGTCATGAACTTAGAACTTGAACTTAGAACTTGAACTTGAAATTAGAACTTGAACTTGAATTTAGAACTTGAAATTGAACTTAGAATTTGAACGTGAACTTAGAACTAGAACTTGAACTTGAACTTAGAACTTGAACTTGAAATTAGAACTTGAACTTGAATTTAGAACTTGAAATTGAACTTAGAACTAGAACTTGAAAGTAGAACTTGAACTTGAACTTGAACTTGAACTTGAACTTAGAATTTAAAGTTAATCTTAGAACTTGAAATTAGAACTTGAACTTGAAACTTTGAACTTGAACTTTGAACTTGAACTTGAACTTAGAACTTGAACTTGAACTTGAAATTAGAACTAGAACTTGAATTTAGAACATGAACTTGAACTTAGAATTTGAAGTTGAACTTAGAATTTGAACGTGAACTTAGAACTTGAACTTGAACTTGAACTTGAACTTGAAATTAGAACTTGAACTTGAAATTAGAATTTGAACTTGGAACTTGAACTTGAAATTAGAATTTGAACTTGAAATTAGAATTTGAACTTGAAATTGAAATTAGAATTTGAACTTGAATTTGAACTTAGAATTTGAACTTGAAATTAGAACTTGAAATTAGAATTTGAACTTGAACTTAGAACTTGAACTTGACTTGAAATTAGAATTTGAACTTGAACTTGAAATTAGAATTTGAACTTGAAATTGAAATTAGAACTTGAACTTGAACTTAGAACATGAACTTAAAATTTGAAGTTCAACTTAGACTTGAACTTGGAACTAATTAGCTTGAATATAGATAACTAATTAAGTTTAGAAATTAGATATGAACTTGAATTGAAAACTTGAACTTATTAAAACTTGAATATATATATATATATATATTCTTGGATTTGAAGTTTATATTTAACTAATTTTTGAACTTTTCGTGCTAGACAATTGAGGAAGCTCAACATCTAAAAAAGCTGATACAAGACTATATTTGCTTCTTTCATCAAAGTAGGAGATAAGGTTGGTGCTTCTAAATTTCTAAAGTTCAAGTACAATTGTTTTCAATAATGTGTTTGTGTCCATCTAGTATTGATACTTAGCAGCTTTAATTTAGAAATAATATATTTGTTAAGCATAAGTACCAACACTAGTTGATCCTATTGATGACAAAATTGATTTTCTTGCAAGATCGATTTGTGTCTATCTAGTGTTGACACTTAGCTTTAAATTTAGAAATAATATATTTGTTAAGCATAAGTACCAACACTAGTTGATCCTATTGATGACAAAATTGATTTTCTTGCAAGATCGATTTGTGTCCATCTAGTGTTGACACTTAGCTTTAAATTTAGAAATAATATATTTGTTAAGCATAAGTACCAACACTAGTTGATCCTATTGATTAAGTTAATTGGTGGATTTAGTTAATGTTGTTATGTTGTTTAAATAAGTTAAAATAAATAATGTGATTTAGTTAATTGGTGGATTTAGTTAAAGTTGTTATGTTGTTTAAATAAGTTGAAATAAATAATGTGATTTAGTTAATTTGTGGATTTAGCTTTTTGAATTAAGTCAATACTAAACTAGTTAAAGTTATAAAGTTGTTAAGTTATTTAAATAAATTAAATTAAATAATGTGGTTTTGTTGATGCTATCGTCTAGGCTCTCAAAACGATGTTAGCGACTCCAGTCAGGCTTAGAAGGTATTGGATCGTCACGTCAAGCCGAGGCACTTGACGGTGTTCAGATTCTGCTATGTCGGCTCAAATAGCTAAACTTACAGCGGCACTAGCAGAGTCGGAGCGGAGAAGAGTAGCTGAACAAGAAAGCATGAGTGAGACCGTTCAACAAATCAAAAAACAAGTGATGAACCTCGCTTGTCGACCTACTACTTCGACTCTCGATGACACCGACGACGAGAGTGATGAGGATGATTATGTAGATCTCACTCCTTAGTTTAGATCTCTGGACATTTATGAACTTTTTGAAATTTTGAAACGAATTTTGAAAGACTTTATAAGTCTTTAATTTATGATTTAGATACTTTTAAATGTTATTTTAAGTTTGTTGTTTTATGTTTTGTTTAGATTGTTTATAATTGTGTGTGTTTGATTGGGCTGAATAGTATAGAATTGAATTGAATTGCATTTGTAGGTGGGTAACAGAAACTGGCAGCTGTTGCTGTAAAAAATATTGCAGAAAAAGTGACGGACAACGTGGGTTTAGTCCGTCGCTTTTCTGGGATTTTCAAAAATAAAATTTCCAGAAAATCGACGAACTGCGTCGCCTTTTAGAAATAAAAAAAAATGAAAATGAAAATAAAGTGATGGGACTCCGTCACTTTTGTTAAAAAATTCAAAAAAAAGAAGTAAAAAAGTGACGCAGTCCGTCGCTTTTTGAAAAGTGTCGGGTTAAAAAGCGACGGAGGTGACTGCGTCGCTTTTTCGTCGATTTTGACCCAAAAAAGCGACACAGTCCGTCGCTTTTGTCTGTCGTTTTTTAACAATTTTTCAATAGTGATGGATGGAAATAGATCAAACAAACAGTGAAATCGAAGCTTAAAAGAGTATAAAAACTTAACAGGCATTATTAGAGATGCACTACAGTTTGAACTGGAATCTAAGCCATAATCAGATTATATTTCAGATTAAACTAGATAAGAACAAATTTAAGATCAAATCACAGAAGAAAAGATGCTGGAGAAACAAAGCACTGCTAAATCCAACTAGTTAGACATTGGCTACATATCAGGCAATATAGATCGCTCGAACATGAATCTTAAGGCTACGATTGCAACAAAGGATCCAAATAGCAAGCTTTTGGCAAATATGGTTCATACTCAAAAAAACAAACTAGACGCACAAACTCAACCAAGAACGCCTACTATCAGACATCAATCACAAAAGTAACAACATGAGGCCTTTTTAAAGGGATAAAGTTGATAGAGAGATCGTAAGAGGAGATTGAAAACTTCATTCAATTCGAAACACAACATTAACTAAAAAAAATAAATTAAGATCAAAAGGAAATTTACCTTCTTTGGAGCAACGAACTGAGACGACGAGTAAGAAGAGAGCGTTCCAACACCACTGATGAACCTTGGGAGTTTCGACAAAGCTCTGTTGAAAGCTTCTTATGAAACAGACGCAAGCCTAAGGGAATTTCTACTTTCGAACAGTTATAATGCTATATTCAGATTAGACTTTCAGCTTTTCTCATGTATGTCTATTTTCATATGCATTTCTTGTGTTCTCTATATTATTATTATTATTATTTTAAGCCCTTCTCAAACAATGAAAGAAGAGGAATATATAGAAGAAAATTGAGGGGGAAAAGGGGTAGATTTTTGGACGAATTCCAAATTCAAAATTCGAATCTCCTCAGGAGATAAGGTTGCGAGCTCTACTCTTGTACAAATTCCCAACGGAAAAGTGAAGAGAATCGTCTGATTGATGAGCAAGGACAGGAGGAACACGAGATTTTGACACCTGTATGATTCGAGAAGATTCTCGTACAAGCGAGGACACGCGCTGCTCGCGATTGGAGTGGGCTGCTGGGCTTGTTCTTGCTGGACTTCAGTATTTCTTGGTTTCGATTTGAGGTTCTGGGTTTCGCTCACTGCTGGAGGAAGAAGAAGAACATACGGGGTCGGGTGGGTCGGTTTTGGTATTGCTGCTGATTGTATTGTATGTATGGATTGTATTGCTGGTGGGTTCTTTTTGAGGAAACTTATAATCTAAAATAAATGGAGTAGCTACTATTTGATTTAATTGCGCCCCATAACAAACGTTTGCCAGTCGCCTCTCTCCCTCCAAATTCTCGCCGCCACTCTTCCTTTCTTGCTCGCTCGCCTCTCTCGCTTTATACAACATAATTGTATAAATTGCGTTTCTGTTTGTATAAAACGAGAGAAAATTGTATATACACATGCAAATACATAAATATTTGTCCTATACACTTATAATTATACAATAAAAATATTCCCTGGCCCAATTCTCTTTTTCCTTTCTCTCTTTCTAGTTTTATACAAACACAGATTATATAATATAATGTAAATTTTATGTTTGTATAATGTATAATTTATGTTTGTATAAAACGAAAGAAAATTGTATATACACATGAGTATACATATATATTCGTCTTATACACTTATAATTATACAATACAAATATTCCCCTGCCCAGTTCTCATTTGCCTTTCTCTCTTTCTCGTTTTATACATACATAAATTATACAAATATTTTGTATAATGTATAATTTATGTTTGTATAAAGCAAAACAGAGAGCAATTTTTGATATACAAATATTTTTGTGATTTATACAAATGAGAGGCTAACAACAATTTATACAAATGGTCTGCCAGCGAAATTATACAAATCTAAAGAGGAGCCAACGAATTATACAATTGCTTCTTTTTGTATATATGTATAGCGAAATAGACATAGCATTCAATTGTATATGTATAGCGAATTATACATATATATATTTGCTATGGAGCGCAATTATGCACACTTTGCTATAGCATACAAATATGAATTTTTTTGTTTGTTATATGTGAAAATTGCTCTTCTTTTTGGAATTGAAAGTGGGCTGGGTATGAAATGGGTCTGTTGGAAAAGTTAGAGAAAAGGCCCAAAATTTGGCCTTCTGATGAGTTTAAGATGAATTGACTAGGTTTGGCTAAATTTGTAGTTAAATAATAGCCCCAAATAAATTTCAATTGTAACCAAATCAAATTCAATCGATGAAGTTGGTCGAAACTTAAACAAGACGAATTGATATAAATTAATTAATGAGCTTCTTTTTTTTAATAAAATAAAATAATTAACTTAAGTATAAACTAATTAACTCAAATATATAAGTATTAATTAACAGAACCATAACCAACTATTTAAATAAAACTAAAATCTTTTTTAGACGATTTTTGAATATTTATAAAATATACTAATTATATACAAAATTATATAAAATATACGTATTATTTAAAAATCTATAAAAATGATAAAATTAATTAAAAGTAACTTGAAAAATATTTTGAAATTTATAAAGTCAATTATTTCAAATCGTTTGGAATTTAAGAAGCTCAGTGATTAATCTATATTGTGGAGGTCCAAAATTGGGTGTCAACACTAATGTAAGAACTTTATTTATTAATTTGACAATTTGATTTAAAATATTTTTGACAGATAGTTTTCTTTGGAAAAATATACCAAATTCAAACCTCTTTTAATTGACCTTTATGGATGTTCCTCGCATTACAACTTAGTATGATTCATGTACCGATAGGAATTAGGATGCATATTTTATATGAACCATATTTTATATTACTTCCCATTTAATTTTTTACTAACTTATGTTAGCAATTACAAATTTCACCTAAATAATGTGATAACTATAAGGAAATATTCCATTAATTTATCATACATATTTCCATCTTACGAACATGTACATCTTTGAATGTCAATGATTTATTTTCACCATTATTAACCTTGTTTTAATAGTGATATGTTTTTGTTAGTTATATTTGATTGTGATGTCTAAAGTGCATTGGTAACTCATATTAATAGAATTGAAGATAATTTGGTGGAGACAAATCGAAGTAAATTTACGGAAAAGTTGAATGAATTTCAATATCTACATAGAAATATTTTTTACAATGCATAAATAGTATATTTTCCATCAAAAAAACTGATTTGAATGAACCCTAGGCCCTTCCTAGCTCTGCTCCTAATAGCATGTCACTAGACACTAGTTAAATTATATGAATGGAGTGAGAAATTATTTTACTTGTCAAGCTTTATTTTATGAGAATTAATTTAACTAATCTTTAGAGTTAAAATATGTTAACAAAAATTAGAAACGCCTAAGTTGTTTTTTTTATCTAAAAATTTAGTTTGAAAAATTGAAGTTCTCTAACACTTCGTAGAGTGTATTAGAAAAAATAATGCATGCATTAGGTGTGTGTATTAGTAATACCTTGTTTGGTACACTTTTTCATGTCATGTATAGAGCATTAGTTATACACTATATTGTGTATTACTAATACAAAAAAATCCTACGTATTAGTAATACATCATAGCATTTTAACACTTGCATTAGATTATATAATTACAAAATTATCCTCAAAGCCTTTTAAAAAAACATCTCCATTTTCCATGGTACTGTGTTTTAGAAACCTTTCATCTTCTATGTGGCGCTAAACTTTTTAAAAAAACATCTCCATTATTTATAAGTTTGATTGTTGGTAATACTTTTTTGTATTTCAATTGCACTAGGAAATAGGACCTATGGCTGCTAACGCATATGCCCAGACTCCTAATATATATAAAGTGCATATACTGATTTTAATAGGGTACCGCTTTGCAGTTAGGAATTATCTCAGGTCTATGCTGCATGTATCGCCCTTACATTCCATCAGTTTTTATTTTTTATTTTTGGACTCGTTTTATCTCAAAAAAATTAAGGCTGAGTTTAGCAAGATATGTGATCGAATTTTGAGCTTAGCAAAATTGACATCTTCTTTTTTTTTTAAAAAAATCTTATTTCAATATAATTTAATCAAAATATTTACTATTGTGACAATTAGTTTGATAAAAAAATTCTTTGCCAACTTTCCACAAAAATATTTTGACGCAATAGTAACAACTATTTAATTTTATAAAAAAAGAAGAAGAAGAGGAGTTAATAATGTTTTAGCAAAGAATCTTGTTGCAAAGGAAATGTACAAAGAAATAAAGTGTGAAGGGTATTTTTGTAAACATACATTTTTTAAATGGAAATTATGCAAGATTTGTTATTTCTAATACATCAAACCAAACAATTTATAAGAAATAATGCAGGAATAACTAATGCAAGCATTACTAATGCATGCATTACTAATACACCTGGTTTGCATTATTCTTATACACTCTACCAAACGTACTTAAAACAAATGCCAACCACATTAAACATTACCTTAAATCATTATCTGCTACTGTCAAGAAAAATACCAAATATTTTTTCGGTGGTTCAAAGGTGAAGCTAGTAAAATATCGAGATAAGTGATAAAAACACACATAATAAATCTTATGATTTTATTATCACAAAAAAATAATATTGAAAATAAGAGGTGTACATGACAGGGTTGGTTCGGGTTTTTCAAATATTTGCCAAAACTATTTGTGTCAAATTTTTAAATTTATAAATCAAACCATTTTTTTTTATAACCGAGAAATCCGTCTGTGACCCTCCCTTTGGACTAATCACAACCTTCTAAACTCGGTGGATAATGGGCCCGCCCCTCTACCCTTCTCCACTTAAATACCGGGCTTCGCTTTGCATGGTGTGGGGCTTGAACCTGCGACCTAAGCCACAAATCCTCCACCTTTTGCCACTTGAGCTAGGCCTTGGGGGCAAACCAAACCATTTTATAAAACTCAGATTTTTCGGGTTGGTTTGGGTTCTTCCAATACCAAACCAAACCATTTGTATCGAACTTTTAAATTTTTAAATCAAACCAAATGAATAAACCTCAGATTTTTTTGAATTTTTGTATTTTTTCGATAAAGTATTCAAACTTACATATAATTAACTTATGCTCCAAATATTTCTTTAGTCCAATCAAAATACAAATATTTCTATTTGGTTCTAAGCTTCCGAACCTGCCTATCTAAAATGGATATAGGCTCCTCCTCGAATGTCAAGTCTAGACCCAGCTCCACTGAATCGAGTGCAAGCACATGAGACTCATTTGGAATATACTTCCGAAGCATGATGACATGAAGAACATGATGAAATGCCGATAAACTAGGTGGCAAGGCCAACTTATAGGTCACCTCTCCCACTCGACTCAAAATGTCAAAAGGTCCAATGAATCTAGGTCTAAGTAATTTGCCCTTCTTCCCGAACCTCATCACACCTTTCATGGGTGATACTCAGAGCTAAACATGATCACCCTTCATAAACACCAGGGTTCAAACTCTCCGGTCTGTATAACTCTTTTGTCAACTCTGGGCTGTCAACAGTCTATATTGAATCATACAGACCTGCTCTATAGCATCTCTAAGAAAGTTAGTATCCAAATGTCCGATATATCTCTATCTCTCCCCTCTTGGATACATCCCTCTAGCTCCAATGTATCCGGATGTCTTATACATCTTTATCCCCTCTCTGATATATATATATATATATATATATATATATATCCCTTCTCTGATACATCCCTCCTCTATGTATGCGGATTATGTACTGATATATCTTGAAGTCTAATAATGTATTCGAAATCCATAAATTTCAAGTGATTTTGTAATTTTAATTTTTAAAAAAAATGTAATTAGCTCTTTTATGTAAATTATATACTTATAATATACGTGAAAGTAGGGATGACAATGAGGCGGTGTAGGAAGGGCTGGTGCGGGTTGAGCTTAACCCGCAAAATTTTTAATCCACCCCGCCCCGCATAACAACTCTTTTCATTTTCAACCCGCCCCGCATGAACCCTCCCCGCATAATTTTTTTAATATTTTCTTTTTCTAGTTATGTATGATACTAAAAATAAAATTCATAAAAATAAATTCATTTTTTCATTAAGTTGTATTAATTTAATAGGATAGTGACTAAATTTTTTATTTTTTAGTGGTCAATTGGGAAACATGCAAGAATTATATTATTTTTTGTTGAACCATTTTCATTTATTATTGTCACGACCCAAATTGAGTCGTGTGTGGCACCCACACTTAACCTCCAAGTGGGCAGACCAATGAATTTAAACCCCAACACATACCAATAATTCAACTACGAATAACAATAATAACGCGGAAGCTCCAAAACTTATTAAAGTAACCAATCAAATAAACCTCTAAAGTCTATTACATATTATCCCCAAAATCTGAAAGTCATCACATCAAGGACATCTAATCTCTAAATACTAAGTCTAAGAGTATCAAAGACACCGAAATAAATGAAATAACGCAATTTGTGTCCGAAAACTATGGACATCAAGTCATGACCGAGAGAATCCAATACAAGCTCGAATGCATAGCTCACCCTTAAACCTGATATGCTGAGACTGGCTAGCAGAGGGCTAGTCAAATTTGCTGGTACACTCGCTGCACTCCATAAAAGGAAAACAAAGAAAAATACAAGTAGGGATCAGTACGGGGCAACATGTACTGAGTAGGTATCATCGGCCAACCCTAAATAGAAACTAATATACAATGAATAATAGTATAAAGTCAACTATAGCACTTAGCAGGTGATAAGAAACAACAATATGAACAAGTGACGGTTAAAGCAAGTACGTAATCAATCACAATATCAAGCACACACACGAGGACTCATGCCTCCACATCACACTCGTTTGGGAAATGCGTTCATTGAGATTGAGTACATTAGGTTAATTCAATATCTTTTTCCTTTAATGTTACCGTGTCGGAACGTGACACTCCGATCCAATTATACCGTGTCGGAACGTGACACTCTGATCCAATAATACCGTGTCGGAACGTGACACTCCGATCCAATAATACCGTGTCGGAACGTGACACTCCGATCCAAAAATACCGTGTCGGAACGTGACACTCCGATCCAAAAATACCGTGTCGTGACACTCCGATCCAATAATATTATTAATTTATCATTTATTATCACCACTTTTCAATTCATTAATAATATTACATCAAGCCTTCTTTATTCAAGGCATCACTTCGATAGAGAGGTTTTCAGATTATAAATCTCACGGTCTCAGGATTTTAGACCAATCGCAAACCACACAACCAAGCCACACAATCACACAGTCAAGTACATAGAGAACTTCACAATATCATTCAATGCATATCAATCGCTATTAAGAGTTTATCTATCAAATAGAATAAACCATAACCTACCTCCACCGAAGAACCGAAATCAAACAGCTACTTTTCCAATGCCTTCGAACGATCCCAATCTATCAAGTATGAATATTCATAAGTTAACGAGTCTATAGACACCCATATTACTATATACATCAAGCTTAGACCCAATAACTCATTCCACTCTATAGTCAATTTCCTAGAGTTCAAACCTATGGGTAAGTCTTAATTTCTCCCCTTAGCATATCTTTAATGGAATTTAAATAATTTGATACACCTAATATTTAATTACCTATCTCAACATATCAAAACTTGATTTATTATATGATATCTTACAATCAAACTTCAACCCAACACACAGGCCGTACGTACAACATCTCATATAGCTTATGATGGATAATTGAAGGTGATTGTATTCATTAGTAATTCTGATCAACAGAGGAATTTGGATATTCCAACATAGACAACAAGAGTAACGAAGACAGAAATCACAGAATTATATGCATGACTTTTCCGACTAGCAATTCATCCTTTTTATCCCTTCTTAACTCATCATTATTCTAATCAATAGCATCATTAATTCCTTGTACAAAGATTCCCTTAGTTACATGGTCAATCCACTATTTCTGTCCAAAATATATCAACCACAATCACGTAATTAGTTAGTTACTTTCCATTAAAATATAATATACACACATATATGGATGCAACACCTCAATTCTCTTTCCTCTAACATTATAATAATAATATAAATTCTTGCCTGACAGTTTCACCTCCAACCCAACCTAACGCTACTATCTATTATCCAATCTTAATTATCAAATAGTTTCTAATTGTTATATATTCACCGAGCTTTAATCATACAGCCACCAAGAGATAATTATATGTAAACCAAATTGAAAGCGTAAGTTAGGTTACCTGAATCGACCTTTTCCATTACCGTTTATGCCCAACAGTCAAGCCCTCTTTTCTTTTAATTAACCACTCAAAATTAGTAAACCCTAATTATTATATGAAGCTACTTATAAAAGCGGTAAAAGTGGTCCACTATTAATTTTAATATATCTCCTTTCACCACCAACTAAAATAATTATTAAAACTACCCCACTAAATTCATAATTGTAGTTACGAATAGTCCAAAGTATCCATTTAAAATCTATCGGAAAGTATTTTATGAAATAAAAAAGCTCTAGTACTCAAAACGACCAAACGGGTCGTTACATTAGATACCAATTTACCCATCGTTCGTCCTCGAACGATCAAAAGACGGCAAGGGTAAGAAAGGGTACATGTCTCAACGATTCTTCGAAATATTAGTACCCAAACTTTCATCTCAAAACCATCAAACCAACCAATTTGGAGATCTATACCTCCTCCCTCACAGTGCCTCAAATGGGGTCATTTCAATACTCGAATGATAACTATTGTTGTATGTGAACTCAACTAACAACAAAACTATTCCCAATAACCACCAAAGTTAATCTTACACTCGTCTGCAACATGTTTTCAAAGACTTTGACACAATTATCGGGACAAATCCTTTTCTAACATAACCATGATATAGTCCTTAATCAATATTGATTACAATGAGAAGTGAACCTGAACCAACCACCACACACTCATAATGCACAAACCATCATAGATCTTATCAAGATTACAGCCTCACAACATAATATTTCTTCGAGCTTAAGCTATAAAAATATGATCTTTAGACATCAAGTAATCATCAAGGAGAATCGAACTCATCTGATCCAAAGATGGAAATGATCAAGTACCCACCATTGAGTGATACACCCAAGGATGTAGAATTTCTAACAACACTGTCGAAATGCTCTATTAGTAGCTATTATAGACAAACTTTAAGAATGACAAAACTAGGCCCAATGGTCCTCACATTCAATCACACATAGCCAAAACAGGATATCAATGATGAGATAACTCTTAAGTCTATCGAACAATTGTAAATTTTCATGGAAGCTCTTCTAAATTCTCATAAGCAGGGTTGTGCGTGTAGAATCACTAGTATATTTCAACTATCCTAAACAACACCAAATCTTCCATAACTGGAATGGACAAGTCTAACTAAGGATGCCACCCTACTAGGAGGACAATCACAGAATCGGTACACCCGATCCACTACTAGGGACTCACCTATAGAAGCAAAACACACACATACGTAGAAAGTGAATCATACTCTAACCCACACCCAGAATGAAGTAGGTGGTCACATAAGAATGTACATAACGAAGGTCGAATAATTCTAGATACTCCTTCCATAATGCCCATATCAAACATTTTCATTCAACTGACTCTATCTTTTTGATTTTCTAGCTACCCACAATCACCAATTTAGTCCTTATTATAATTGCACACATACTTGGTTTATCGAACCCCACATCCACTGAAGTCAACACTCTTAATACTAACAAAACATCATAACCACATTGATCATCTACATTATTCCCGAACCATCAATAGTATCAAAGTACTCTTATCAAATACATGTTCAAACTATGGCTATCTTTCTTTCTATATAAGCATTTCATGACAAATACGAGTCCCAAGCAAGTCTAATAGCACTAATTTCAAATTTGATAGTACCTTTCCATCGAGATAACTATTAAATCACACCCAAAGTCAACTTCACACCACTTCCACATATCATGCTTTAGCTACCATTCTAAACCATCACATACCTCATGCCAACACTTAGGAAAATTCTTGGTCACTCAAATTATTCTGTATACTATAATCTCATAACCTCTATTCACCATCAAATGTTTATGTAACGCGTCATAACATTTTATGTAGTCCCATTAATAGAGTAATATTTATCCAACTCTAAATTCTTATTAACAATGTAGAATTATATCTCACCTTGTACATCATTCTTAAGTCATCTATCATAATTTGAGCAATCTAACCCCACGTAAAACTCTAAATTTTCCATACCTCATTGTTTGTCACCCAAACCAAAACTCAATCTTTATAAAAGTCAATGATGAATTCCTAGTAAGTCTGTACCGATCCACTTCACATCTCACAATCATATCTAAACTCATAGGAAAAAAAATCAATACAACCCTCAACTACACCCCATGGGTTTATACGAGAGGTTTTATTCCTTCACTTTTCTCAAATTCTTCCCATGATGCAAAATTCTAAATATCTCGACCCTTCAATATATCAGACTCTTGTTTCTCTAGCTCGCTTACCGATCTCATCCTTTTACCAACAACCCCTGACATTTTACTTCACACTCTAAATCAAAACTCTGAGGGAAACCCTTCCTTAGATCCTTTAACAATCAAAAGTAACCAACTTTCCGACTCCAATCATGTGTAAGTTCTTTCAAATGCTCGATACTCGATGCAATCAATCATTTATTATCTTACAAATTCATACCTTGACAAAACATATCACCAGAAATGCAGACTTATAATGAAAAATTTGAATTGTAAATCCAACTGTGTAACCCCATGCCCTTATCTATCTATATTTGCTTATACTTTGAAGACTTTTATGAATTCCTGTATCTTAGCTTATCATTGATCGCCTATCCATCGACCTTACATATCCTTCATAAAAATCCAACAACAATACTCCAATCATTAGCCTCAATTATGAACTAAATTTCCTTAATTTTATTCTTCCTTAGTTGTAACTTGTATCCACTTATACACATATAAATTTAACACCTAATATTCTTAAACCTTAACAATTGCCTCCATTCCATCGAAATTAGCCATAAAATAATTATTTTCCCACGAATTCACATGGACTAACAAACAAAGATTTCATCATAAACTCACAACTATACTCCACTCTTCCAACAACTCAAACCGTACGATCTATATTTATACATTCCAAATCCCACATTACTAACTAATTTCTGCCTAAATCATTTGATGTCAATGATTGCAGCAGCAACACATAGCTGCCGATCAAATATCAACAATATAAAAAAAATAGTAATTTAGTCCTTTCCCCCTCAATTTCACCATACAATATAATAAAATAATATTAGTGTGACCCTTATCAAATTATAATGACTTAATCTTGGTTACCTAATTTCACGTGGGTTCTTTTGGTTGCTGCTAGTTCTCCGTCGTCTGTGTGAGGAAGCCACCATATTCTTTTCTTTCTTTTCTTTTCTACGATTTATTTATTACCCTAATTCTATACCTTATCAATACTAAAAGTGGTAAAAGTGACCCACTATTAATTTTACTTCTATCTTTTTTTTTTTAACCAACAAATCCTAATTATATAGTTTCATCCCAATCACAATTCCTCACGAACTCTTTTTACCATCATGCTCAGTTAGCCCTTGTCATCACCACGAAGTGAACCTTTTCCTCGACCTGACACCTTAACCTTAGGTATACCAATCAAATTCAAGGGACTAACCCAATTTTATACGCATTTTTCTTACTTTCAATTGCTTTCACCCTAGTATACTCACTGAGACTTTCTTTACCCATAAGCTTGTCATTTTGGTATCAATCTACTCTTTTGGAGTTTAAAAGAAAATCACCAGTCCTCATTAAAAACCCTCAAGATACATTTCACAACCTAAATGTACTAATATTGTACCAAAGATCACCACTAAAATTTTCCTTAAAAATAATGCTCAATCCAAACGTTCGTAGTAATAAACTAGTTGGTTTCTCAAATGTGAAAGCAACACCGAATCTCATTAGCTAAACATGTCATACCACTAATAACTCCTTAAGTAGTTAGTATTCACACTTGACAATGATGTATTCGTTTCCACGTAACACTAGTACCACATTGTGAAAGTCTGTTATATCCATCACAAATCATACCTATCGAGAAGATCATACCCAAATAGCTTACACATTTCTACCCATTGAATGACTGCAAAACATTATCAGATTTGTTCTCCCTCTAGCCCAAGCAATTTGTTTTACTTCTTAGATCAGGTCGATAACAAAAGTAACACACTTCATAACTCTAATCAAGTAAGCATCAATATTATTCTAATAGTCGTATCATGACCCTCTTTGGTATACATTCAATCTATAAAATCGTAGTAAAGATCCTAACCTCAATTAGCGCAACCTAATTTCATCACTCGCTAAACAACCCATACATGTTATAAAAACTTTACTAACTGTATTTTATAATGTAATGATGTTCATTTTCTAGTTGTCCCTTACGAAATTACTTGCATATTGTCACATATCTAGGTAAAGTACAAAATTTGACCTCACAGGCTGTAACACATATCTTCCGTTTCTCTATATTAAAAAAAACCCATCTCTCCTCATATCGCTCAAAGTTTGGGTGTATAATTGGATGAAGAAGCTAGACAATGCTGCCTTAAGTCATAGGTAGTGCCTTTACTAATCGGCACTCAACATGATACTATCACCACATTTTGCATCTCCTCGAAACTAGTATGCCACAAACTCAACACTAAGCCTCTCCACTATATTCATTTTATGAAGCAGGTCAAAACAAGCAACAAAGAAATCATAAGCATCTTCATAACCAATACCCATGAAGAATGAGAGTTTCAACTTTATGAACATAATAAAAAAAATCACTAGTCATTATAGGCCTTGTCAATCGAGAAAATATACATATTTCCAAGGACACATTATAATTTTTTGGTGTTGCAATGTCAACCTCTAATACTCTAGTACTAACAAAATGTCAAATAGAGTGAAGAAGTTCAGATACCAATTTGTATCACCTAGATACCAATTGGATTCAAGTAGTAGCACGGAAAAAAAAAAAAAAAAAAAAAAAAAGGAATGAAGTTTTCCTAAAGTCATATAGCCTCTCGAAGAAAAGTAAAGGCGTCCCCATACCGTTCCGCAAGACTCTACTAGACTTGTCCTTGTGTGATGAGATCATCGAACCTAACGCTCTGATACCAAGTTTGTCACGACCCAAATTGAGTCGTGTGTGGCACCCACACTTAACCTCCAAGTGGGCAGACCAATGAATTTAAACCCCAACACATACCAATAATTCAACTACGAATAACAATAATAACGCGGAAGCTCCAAAACTTATTAAAGTAACCAATCAAATAAACCTCTAAAGTCTATTACATATTATCCCCAAAATCTGAAAGTCATCACATCAAGGACATCTAATCTCTAAATACTAAGTCTAAGAGTATCAAAGACACCGAAATAAATGAAATAACGCAATTTGTGTCCGAAAACTATGGACATCAAGTCATGACCGAGAGAATCCAAACAAGCTCGAATGCATAGCTCACCCTTAAACCTGATATGCTGAGACTGGCTAGCAGAGGGCTAGTCAAATTTGCTGGTACACTCGCTGCACTCCATAAAAGGAAAACAAAGAAAAATACAAGTAGGGATCAGTACGGGGCAACATGTACTGAGTAGGTATCATCGGCCAACCCTAAATAGAAACTAATATACAATGAATAATAGTATAAAGTCAACTATAGCACTTAGCAGGTGATAAGAAACAACAATATGAACAAGTGACGGTTAAAGCAAGTACGTAATCAATCACAATATCAAGCACACACACGAGGACTCATGCCTCCACATCACACTCGTTTGGGAAATGCGTTCATTGAGATTGAGTACATTAGGTTAATTCAATATCTTTTTCCTTTAATGTTACCGTGTCGGAACGTGACACTCCGATCCAATTATACCGTGTCGGAACGTGACACTCTGATCCAATAATACCGTGTCGGAACGTGACACTCCGATCCAATAATACCGTGTCGGAACGTGACACTCCGATCCAAAAATACCGTGTCGGAACGTGACACTCCGATCCAAAAATACCGTGTCGTGACACTCCGATCCAATAATATTATTAATTTATCATTTATTATCACCACTTTTCAATTCATTAATAATATTACATCAAGCCTTCTTTATTCAAGGCATCACTTCGATAGAGAGGTTTTCAGATTATAAATCTCACGGTCTCAGGATTTTAGACCAATCGCAAGCCACACAACCAAGCCACACAATCACACAGTCAAGTACATAGAGAACTTCACAATATCATTCAATGCATATCAATCGCTATTAAGAGTTTATCTATCAAATAGAATAAACCATAACCTACCTCCACCGAAGAACCGAAATCAAACAGCTACTTTTCCAATGCCTTCGAACGATCCCAATCTATCAAGTATGAATATTCATAAGTTAACGAGTCTATAGACACCCATATTACTATATACATCAAGCTTAGACCCAATAACTCATTCCACTCTATAGTCAATTTCCTAGAGTTCAAACCTATGGGTAAGTCTTAATTTCTCCCCTTAGCATATCTTTAATGGAATTTAAATAATTTGATACACCTAATATTTAATTACCTATCTCAACATATCAAAACTTGATTTATTATATGATATCTTACAATCAAACTTCAACCCAACACACAGGCCGTACGTACAACATCTCATATAGCTTATGATGGATAATTGAAGGTGATTGTATTCATTAGTAATTCTGATCAACAGAGGAATTTGGATATTCCAACATAGACAACAAGAGTAACGAAGACAGAAATCACAGAATTATATGCATGACTTTTCCGACTAGCAATTCATCCTTTTTATCCCTTCTTAACTCATCATTATTCTAATCAATAGCATCATTAATTCCTTGTACAAAGATTCCCTTAGTTACATGGTCAATCCACTATTTCTGTCCAAAATATATCAACCACAATCACGTAATTAGTTAGTTACTTTCCATTAAAATATAATATACACACATATATGGATGCAACACCTCAATTCTCTTTCCTCTAACATTATAATAATAATATAAATTCTTGCCTGACAGTTTCACCTCCAACCCAACCTAACGCTACTATCTATTATCCAATCTTAATTATCAAATAGTTTCTAATTGTTATATATTCACCGAGCTTTAATCATACAGCCACCAAGAGATAATTATATGTAAACCAAATTGAAAGCGTAAGTTAGGTTACCTGAATCGACCTTTTCCATTACCGTTTATGCCCAACAGTCAAGCCCTCTTTTCTTTTAATTAACCACTCAAAATTAGTAAACCCTAATTATTATATGAAGCTACTTATAAAAGCGGTAAAAGTGGTCCACTATTAATTTTAATATATCTCCTTTCACCACCAACTAAAATAATTATTAAAACTACCCCACTAAATTCATAATTGTAGTTACGAATAGTCCAAAGTATCCATTTAAAATCTATCGGAAAGTATTTTATGAAATAAAAAAGCTCTAGTACTCAAAACGACCAAACGGGTCGTTACAATTATCTTGAATATTTTAGTAGCTTTAATGAAATTATCTTAATAAATAATGTTCTATCACTCTTATAAGTTATAACATGTAAAAAGTTAAAATTAAGTTTAAACCCACATAAAATCGCATATACCCGCAACCCATCCCGCCCCACATTATTTTTAAAAAACCCACTTCAATCCGCCCCGCATCCGACCCATCCCGCCCCACATAGCCTTTATAATCCCATCCTACCTTGCATCCTTTCCGTTCTATTGCCATCCCTACATGAAAGATGTACAATCATCAATGGTGAAATTAAACATATTGTACATTTTCTTCGGTCCCTTGTCTCTCGTCCTATCTTGAATTGCCACATCATATTAAATTAAAGTTAAAAATAAACGACAAAATTGATTGGTTTTAATTTCCAACTTTTATTTATAATGGATATTTTTACATGACTTACTTTTTCTTTAGTCGGTCCTAAAAAATGATATATTTTTAAATTAAGTAATAATTTAACTTTTAAAATGTCAATTTTATCCTTAATTAAATAACTTATAGCCACATAAATATCTTTCATTTACTTTAGACAACAATTTTAAAAACCTTCCTTTCTTTCTTAAATTTTGTATTGAATCAAACTAACTCATATAAAATGAGACTGAGTACTTTTTTTTTTTGTTATAATATTTTCTTTAAGAATTTTTTTTCATGAGGAAAACATTTGGAAGATGTTTTCGGAGAGGTTTAAAAAGAATATTAGGAAAATAATCACTTTTTTTTGGTAATAAAAGGAAAATTGAGACACGAGGATTAATATGATCATGTAAAATGTGGTACATTCGATAAAATCCTCTACGTACGAAGTTGAATTATATGGATTAATAAATTGAGACACGAGGATTAGATCTTGTTTCATTAATTTACGTACGAAGTCACATGTTGCTTCGCTGAAGAGTTGACATCACCAAATGAAAAATAATAGTAACTGATTTATTCATGAATAACAATTCGAAAAATCAAATAAAAAAATTTAAAAACAAATGAGATAAAGGAAAAGCAAGCTTTCGATACTTTGATTTGATTTTATAAATTTAAAAATTTCAAATAATTGATTTAATTTGGTAGATGAAAAAAGTGATTGGAGACACTTTCTGATAAAAATTGGAAAAATCCTCATGCAATACATTTTCATTTATTTATTTATTCAATTTTATGGTCGTAAGAAACTATGTGTGTACTTCTTTGATCTGGTCCCTTGTGTGTGGGACTTGCAATCAACGTAAGGACAAAAGTATTTGAACTATTGAAAACATCTTGAACTTGACGTAAATCATTAGTTTTATTCATGAATTATAGATAGTCTTAAAAATATTCTTTTGTTTGATTAATTAAACTTATATACACTTTCAATTTGCAACATGACATAGCAAATAGTCCTAAACTCATGTAAGAGCATAAGATTCTTAATAAAAAACCGAGAGAAGCATTTAAAACATCCCTAAACTTGGCGAGAATTTAGAGGAGTATTTCACTCATGTTGCAAGATCGATGATGTACTTAAGTTCAGTTAATCAAGTAAAGAAATATTTCTAAGCCTATCTATATTAGAAATATTTTCAAAACTTTTTCCCGGAAAGAACGTACTCCTTTCGTCCCATTTTATGTGGCAGCATTTGACCGGGCACGGAGTTTAAGAAATAAATGAAGACTTTGAAATGTTTACCAAATTGTCCTTTAAAAAGTAGACTCATTTTTCGCTTTCCTCATAAATGTATTGGAGTATTATTTTAAGATTAAGTGGGACCAACAAGGGTAAAAGAGGAATTGCACCTTTAAATACTTACCATATAAGGAAATGTGACATTCTTTTTGGGACTGACCAAAAAAAAAATGGTGTTACATAAAATGGGACGGAGGGAGTATGTGTTTACTTCTTTGATCTGGTGCCTTGTGTGTGGGACTTGCCATCAACGCAAGGACAACAAAAAGGTAATGCTCGTGATTTATGTCATTTAGATAAACTTGTTTGAAAAGAATGTTAATACCTAAATGTTTCCTTTCTTCATTTTTACTTCACTGTCAGAGACGGAGCCAAAGTTAGGAGTTTGGGGTTCTAAATCAATTTGTTTGGGGGTTCACAAGTTAATATACATATATTTATTTAATTTTCTAATACAATATAAGGTCTACGAAAAAGCTAGTGGATTCGTCCGAACCAATGAACCCTCACCTAGCTCCGCCCCTGATAACTGTTTGATATGACAATTCCATTAAACAAATAATTGTTGATGTAAGTATTTTATCACATGCATTACCTACCCCTACTAATTAATATCTAATATTCGATCTTGAAAAATGATATGGAAAATAGTATTTAATATTAAAGGTAAAAAATGGAAAAAAATAATTATATCACAAAAATGATAAGTAAAAATGAAAATTTATTTTAAAAATAAGTGGCAAGTAAAAATGAACGAAGGAGAGTAATATAGGACAACTAGGTGCATGTGCATTTACTGAAATATTCAGAGTGACATTATTTGTATTTGCTAAAATTATTCAAAGAGCTAGTCACGATTCCATCATCTAAATTATTTTGCCTACATATCTTTTGTATAAATTTGGCGGAAAGAATAAACATCCAATAAATAAATACTTCAATTATTTTAATTTATGTGAAAATGTGTGATAAACACAAAGTTTAAGAGGGAAAAAAAAGATTTTAGATTTTTTATGTAAAATAAGTCATAAAATTTTGTAGGGATAAATCATTTTATTAAAAATAAAATAAAATTAAGTTATTACTAAAATATAAAAAGATATCATTCTTTTTGGAGTTAGATAAAAAAAGAAGAAGAGAATGTTAAGTAAATTGAGAATAAATTTAAATAATCTTTAAAAAGAATTTGGAACGGGTCCATACATATCGTGTTAATTTTGGTTAGATATTTTTTATATTTATGAATATGATATCATTACCATATTGAATTACCAAATTAATATAGTATGACCTGGATTTTTTCATGAAACTTCTCAAATATCATTTTAATTGCTTAAATATGAAGAAGTATTTAACAGAAAGTTTAAACAATTTTCTTCGTTAACCAATTATTAAAAAAAAGGACATTTTAATCAATTTTGAGCTAATGTTGAAATATGGTAGTGGGTAGGGTTTGGGAATGTTTGGTATAATGGAAAATGCTTTGAATGCGTAAACAGATTTTTATTCAAACGTCAAGCTAATTTTAACATGAAAAAGGAAAAACAAACTGAATAAGGAAATTAAACTACATGAGAGAAGATAGTTGAGAAAGTATCTTGGCGAAGATAAAAGAGTTCAACACTTGACGGAAACAAGGAATCAACCATAAAAGTGTAATCTCAGCAGATTCAATAGAAACTAAATTAACAATCCACAAGCATGATCTCCACACATCCAATGGCGAGACCTTCACCAACTTTCCTTGGAACCAGAGTCACCACAATTTTTTCTTCCTTTTCCAAACCATTATCCTCCAACAGTTCTGTTATCGCCAGTTGTAAAGTAGCACTTGAAACATGATCATCATCACCAGGTTTATGAGTATGTGGCAAGCTAGTATAGCTTCCCGCATACTCTGCCTGGTTAAGATCCTCTGGTTTCACATTCTTGTCCGCGTTCAGATACACATCGAACCTTATGTACTCTCTATTATCATATTTTATGAAGCTGAACGTTAGAATCTCCTCTTTATTATCTTTCTCCACTTGAGTCCTTGACGAAGCCGGTCTATCCAAGGAAAACGATGTGTTTACATCCAGCTTAAAGATTGGGAATATTTTGCTTGCTGGTGGAACTAAACTTGTGTCCAGTTTCCCAGCTGAAGATTTTTTGTTTGGCTTGAAGTTACGCCATGGGGTGGGGCTTGGTGCGTAGTCGTATCCCATCTTCTTCATGTCCAAACAGTCTCGGATTTTCACAAGGTAAGGATTTTTGTTTTCATCATAGAAAAAGAACTCGGAGTTCAACCATTCTGGTTGTGTTAGATCTTTTCTTTTCCCTCCTAGTGCTTTCCATTCGTTCCACATCCGGTCCACATTGCCGTGGTGGCAATAGAAAACCGGGTCCAAACCAGCTGAGTAGAAATTACCCATATCCTCACCGTATTTCGGTTTACCATCAGGCGCATTTAGATCTCGTACTGTACCAGTCCAAATGTGGACTGGTATGTGAGGGATTTTTTCAATGGTTCCCGGGGCTTCGATGTTAGTCCCGAGAACGTAACGTGCACCGAAGAACAAAAGAGGACACGGAGCATTAGTTACCATTTGACGGTACATTAGAATTAAGTTATTGTTCTGCAATAGGAGTTCAGTTGTATCAACCTTGCTCCCAAAAGTACCAAGATCCATAACAGTTCTGTTACGGACTTGTGGATTACGCCTTTCATCGTAAAGGGAAGTCCCTTCACGATCGAACATGGGAGGTAAACGCATGCCCTTTGGATTATCCCAATTCCAATATGGTAAAGCGAAAGTTGGATCATCGATGAGTTTTCCCAATATTCTCTCGTAGAAGTATAAGTACCATCTATGGAACGGGAAGAAAAGCCATGAATTATGAACTTGTAACTCTTTGCCACCAATTCTATAAGCACCGTTACAATAAGCACAATGTATATTAGCTTGTTGCTTAAACCCAAGAGGGTTTAAAGGGTCTGTCTTATCAAGATCTTTCATTCGACTAATTGCCAAATTGTACTTGGCAATATACTCCTCATCAACAAGATGAGCAGGGGAACGGATACGGAGCTTGTTCATAGGAGGAAGCTTGTAATATGGAATGGTGCTCGTATCTTTGGGGAGAGGAGGAGGGCAACAACTATAAGAAACTTCTGGACCTTTAGTTATAGTGGCTTTACTACAAGTTTTAAAATCAGGTGGTGGTGAGGGAGCAGCAGTGGCTAATGGTGCAAGATTAGCAGCACCATAAAGACCTCCAAACCCTAAAAGAACATTTCTCCTATCAACAGCGTCAAGGTTTTTGTCATGCTCGCTAACATTATTGTTGGCGTTGCATGAAACCTTGAAACTTTGACTACTCCTTCCGTGGAGGAAAATCTGAGAGGGTTTTGATAAGAAAGATGAGTTGGTATTATTGGAGAAAGAAGAGGGAATATTGGTAGTGCACAAAGGTAGAATAGAAGAAGCCATTGCTGGGATGAGGCGTTTTTGCTTTGCAGCGTTTCATCAGTATTTATGTACAAAATTCATGTACCTAGTACAAATGTGAAACACGCAGTTTTGAAATGGTTTTGTATTTTTGGTTATTAGGTTGATAATAATTCAATTTTCGATTTTAAAATTTTAGTTAATGATAAATAGATAATTCAATAAGATTATATTAAAATTATGTTTGTATCCTTAACTATATAATAATGACTTTAAATTTTAAATGCAGATCCTATTTTCTTTTGCATTTTATAATTGTTGACTTGGTGTTAGTGTCTTCTTTCTAAATTCATTTGTTTGGTGTGTTATTTTTCATTTTGATAAAGTGATACGGTGCTACTTCACAAGAAATTAAGAAAAACTAATTTACTTTAGCATTAACGAATTTGAATTTATTTTTACTTGTAATTTATGTACACTTTTACTCATGAAGGTAGTGTATATATGAATAAAATTAAAAACAAGAGAAACTAAAACAAATTAGAGGAAACATTATTATCAGTTAAATAGAAAAATTAAATCATAGATTTAGATTCAAAATTTATTAACTGAAAATTGATAATTAATATGATTATTAATTTAGCATATTTATAAATTTAAAATTAATAAACTTAACCAATTATACATAAAAGCGAACCAAATCAACCGATCTCACCGATAAACATAAATCCTATTTTTTAAAAAAAATTAAATAGGTTTTGTTTATTTATTATTTGTCTGTGTGTGATTTAAACGTGGAAAATGAATATGATTTTTATCTGTCAAACTCAAAATTTAAGATGTGAGGTGGTAGGTGGGCGAGGCCTGTAGAGACATTTGAGAGAGGTGACGGTGAAATTAACTAATGTTTGGTGTAAAAATTGGTATAGAATTTTCTATTTTTTTGTATACTTTAAAATTATAAATTACAATAATTAACAATTTAAAATATTTAAAAAGTATATAATTTTTTTTATAATATTGGAAATATGCTTTCACTTTCCAAATATATACATAATGACTAAGATAAATAAATTGAAATTGAAAAAGTATTTAAAAACTATGATAAAATCTAGCAGTACTATTTATTGGAGTCCAAAATAATAATTTCCCAAGGGATCCGGCTCCTCTCCATTTTCATTGACTCTATTTTCTCCACGTTCTAGCCTTGATTAATGACATATGGCATAACTTAGATTTAATGACTATGATTTAATTTATTAAAATATATCCCTAATCATGGTTTAGATAATAAATATACGGAAAAGGCTCAAAAATACCCCTGAACTATCGGAAATAGCTCACATTTACCCTTGAACTATATTCTGGCTCAAAAATACCCTTCCGTTAAAGTATTGGGTCACTTTTACCCATACTATTAACAGAGGTGTGTTAAGTGTCATGTGGACGCCACATAAGCACCAAAGAATTCTCACCTCCACATAGACTCATACATCCTAATTACTAATTTTGTTCTCATTTCTTTTGGGACATACAATTTGACCTCTCATTTCTCTAAAATACATTTCCCCTCTTCTCTCTAATAGGATTCACCTAGGGTTTCAGATTTCTCTCATGGACGCCATTCCATTTCAAAGTTGATTTCACCTCTTTGTTCATTTCACTGCTAGGGTTTCGAAGTGGATTTTGGCAGCTGAGGTTAGTAAATTCGTTGTTCTTATTTCGCGATGGTTCTAGTTTTGCGATTCCAAAGATTTTTTTTTGGTTAGGGTTGCAACTTTGTTTATAATATTTGGGTATGTTAGATTTAGGGGAAAATTTCACGGCTGTAGGTTAGTTAATCTTTGTTCTTATTTCAAAAATAACTGTTTTAGCAAAAGATTATCGTTTTCTAAAAATAGATCATAAAAGGAAAATGACTCACAAGATCACAAGTATTATGGAAACAAAATTTAACAGCACTTCAGAAAATACATAGAATGTAACTCTTACAGGTTATTAGTCACATGGGTGTCTTCATCTGAGTTATTTGAACCTCCGTTGCTATTGCAGGTGTAGTCCCTTCTAAAACAAGGGATAAAGGCTCTTAACGTAGATTTCTGCCTCAACATATGGAGCAAAGTTAGTAACATCTAGATATTTGATCGAGTCATCCTTTGGATTATATTTCCTCTCTAGGGTTCACAGATTTTCGTGGTTGGATTTCAAAATTGACTTCGCGGCTGGTTTTCAAAGTGATCTTCGCGGCTGTAGGTTAGTTAATCTTTGTTCTTATTTTATGATGTTTATGATTTCAAAGTTGTGGATAGTTAGGCTTTGCGACTTTGTTTATAATATTTTGGTATGTTAGATTTAGGGAAAAATTATTTGTTTATTTGAGTTAAGCAAATAATCTATTGTTTATTCCAAATAGTTTAAACTATTACTAAAAGTTTTGATCCTTTTCCGGAATATGGTGTAAGGGATATTTAAGAAGGGCGTGTGGTTTCGTATCTTATTGAATTGTGGTCCAATAGCTACAATTTTTGTAATCTTTTGAGAATGTTGTCTCGTATGTTGGTCATATTCTGTCAAGGTTGGATTTAAGGAATACTTGAGTTAAAGTAGTAGTATTTAATGGACTAGTATATGAATATATATTGTTTAGTCCTAGTCTGAATTTGATGTGTGTGGTCCCAAATGCCCCTTTTCATTGTTTATTATTCCCTTTTTGTAATCTTTTGAGAATGTTGTCTTATATGTTGTGGTCCTATTGTTTATCCTAAATGTCCTCTGTATATTATGGCTTGTTTATTATGGACTATTTATTATGAAATAGTTGAATATACTAATAATTGCTGCTTACAAAAACTAAAGACACGAATAATCAAATAGAAACAAAAAGGAATAATTTAAGGTGGTTAATTTCTATTAAATGAACAATTTAAGGTGGTTAATTTCTTTGCTGTGGATGACTTTGAAGAAACTGTTTTTGCACCAAATATTATTCACCATAGTGAAACATACTTGGTAGAGTGTGAATATGGAACTGATGCTGAAACAGAAAGTGATGATGACCAGTCTAGTGATGATGAATATAACTTTGATGAGTTAGAACTTATTAAGATGTTGAAATCTAAAGAAGTAAATGTTGATCTCAGTCACTACAAAGAACTTCATCCCTCCATGACTTTCAAGGACTTGAATGAGGCAAGAAAAATTGTGAATTTGTATTCTCTTGCAAATTCCAAGCCTATAGTAGTGGAAAAAAGTGACAGAACTAGACTAAGGTATAAATGCATGATTGGTTGTCCATTTGTCTTGCTTATTTCACAAGATGGTAAAGGTCCAGGTTTTAAGGTTAAAACACTGAAAATAAATCACAATTGTGAGGATGCATTTAAAAATCCTAGAGCTTGCACAAATACTTTAGCACAATATTTCAAGAGTAAACTGCAGAATAATCCTCAGTACAAGCTAAAGGATATGAGAAAAGACTTGAAAGATCAGTTCAACTTGAATGCTAGTACCTCTAAGTTGAAAAGAGGCAAGATGATGGCCCTTCAAAAATTGCAGGGAAGTTTCTTAGATGATTTCAACAGAATTGAAGCTTATGCAAATGAGCTTAGGCTAAGCAATCCTGGTAGTGATATTGTGATCAATTTATCAAAGGATGCATTGGAACAAGGTAAAAGAAAGTTCCTTAGGATGTACATTTGCTTATTTGACATGTACATGGACTGATAAATGCAGTCAAAAATGTCCTTCCTTTGTCTCACCACAGGTACTTTAAGTTGCTTTAATTATTTTGTTCTCTTGAACATATTAACTAACTATTCATTTTTACTGATTATAGGTACTGTGTTAGGCATATTGAGGCTAACTGGATGAAAAGATTTAGGTCAGGAGAGATGAATAAACTGCTTTGGTGGGCTGGTTGGAGTACTTATGAGGAAGATTTCAAGGATCAGTTGAGTGCAGTTGGTGCATTGTCAAAAAGTGCTGCCAAGGATTTGCTTAAGTATCCACCACAGACATGGTGCAGGGCATATTTGGATACTATATGCAAAAATCAAATGGTGGATAATAATTTCATAGAGTCTTTCAACTTTTGGATCCTGGAAGCAAGAGGTAAGCCAATCCTAAAAATGCTTGAAGATATAAGAATCAAGATAATGAACAGGTTAAGAGAGAAGGAAGAAGATGCAAGCAAATGGACTACTGATTATAGTCCTAAGTGCATGAAATTGTTCACTGCATACATGAGAATAGCTCAATTATGTAGTGTCGATTTCAATGGTGATCTTGGATATGAAGTGTCTGAGGGTGAAGATAGGCACACAGTGAACTTGGTTGAGAAAGAATGCACATGTAGGTCATGGCAGTTGACTGGCATTCCATGTCCTCATGCCATCAAAGCTATGTTGTACCAAAAGATAGAACCAAAGAATGAAATTAATTGGTGGTACAGTAAGGAAGCTTATTTGATGACATATAGGGAAAAGTTGATGCCTGTAAGAGGTGAACAATTCTGGAATGTATTGCCAGAACATGCAATGGTTCCACCTGATCTTGTGAAAACAGTAGGAAGACCAAAGACCAAAAGAACTAGGGAAAAAGATGCAGCAATTAAAAGAGCTGGAGAGTGGGCTCACTAAAGAAAAGGAACTAAAGTGACATGTAGTAAGTGTGGTGAAACAACTCACAATGCAAGAACATGCAATGTAAGAACATTACATATTTACATATCTCACTGTTATTAGTACTATGTAGTTAAATGCACATAAACATTGTACTTTCAGTTTGTTGAAGGAGAACAAGGGGCAACATTGAAGAGAAAAAGGGGCAGAACTGAGGAAGAGTCTGAAGAAGAATCTGAAGAAGAGGTTGAAGAACCCCATGGAGAAGATTATGATGTTAATAGCTCAGCCCCTAGACCAACACAAGATGAAGAATACCATTTCATGTCCTCACTACAGTATGAACCATTTGGACCTACTAGAGAGCCTGAAAGTGATTCAGATATAAGGCCTCAAGTCATATATGAAAATAGCACAAAACTAAAAATGAGGATGAATCAACAAAGAGCAACTGGAAATAGAGTTATATCTTTTAGAGGTGATCATGCTGGAATTAGTGAGCCTACAAATTTGCCTTACTCACCTACTAATCTCACTTGAAAAGGAAAAGAAGTTGTCACTGACAATCAGTTGGAAAGAGAGAGACAGAAGAAGGTGGACAAGTTGAAGACAAGAAAAACTAATGGGAAATCCCAGATTTGAAGTGTTTTGGATAGTGCAAAAAGTTGTCTAGTTTGCTTATTTTTGGGTTGAAGTTGGTAGATGCAAAACAATGAATGCATTTGTTTATTTTGGGTTGAAGTTGGTAGATACAAAACAATGAATGCTTATGTTTATTTTGGGTTGAAGTTGGTAGATGCAAAACAATGAATGCTTATGTTTATTTTGGGTTGAATTTGGTAGATACAAAACAATGAATGCATTTCTTATTATTTTGAGTTGAGTTTGGTGAAGATTTTTGTTACTGGTTACTGTCCAAATTTTGGTAAGGACTGTAAGGTTCTTTACTTAGTTGATGTCCAGCTTTTGTGTGAAGTTTATTTCCAGTTTTAGTTAATGTTGGTAATGCATTATGGTTTCAGTGACTGCTCAAAGTGAAACTTAAGCACATTGAAACAAAATTGTTACCAACCATAACTGAAAAAGCACAGTGAAACTTGTTGATTTATGAAACATTATTGTTGTTTCTCTTGCTAGTGCATTTGTTTTCTCGAATAAAAGATCTTGTATGTGGATTTGCCGACTGTTGTGATGATGCCTAACAAGGTTCTTGAATATTGAGTGACCTGCAATTGCTATAGCTGTTGCACGGCCTTTGGTAGTAGAAGTTTATAAAATATTTCTCTACTTATGTCTCATAATTGTGAAATTCTATAAAGCTTAAAGAAGTTGTTAATCTTTCTGTTAATCTTTTAGATGTTGCAGTAAAGCTTAAAGAAGTTATAAGCAAGGCTGCTGCCACAGCCAAAGAAGCCAATTCAGTTTTTTTTTGTCTTAACCCTTCAATTAGATATTATAACATTCTGATAAGAAACAGGAATTAAATGCTTTCAAACTATGAGTGCAAGCATTTCTAACAACTTGCCTGCACATTAGTCTCACCAGCAAGCCCAAAGAGTTTGGCCAAACCTTCCTGAAAACACGTATCCACAGGTACATACTTCAACTTTCCACTTCATTCATATAAGATACAATAAAAGTAAAATTCATATCCATATCCATATTGACAAAAGCAAGATGACCAGTAACGCAAGATGACAAGCTGGTGAACATATATTTTTTTTTCCTGTACAACTACTCTCCATAATGCATAATACATAATTCAAATTCCATAAGTACTACAACTTCATTACAAAATACAAATTCAATAATACATAAACTTGTAATTCAAACTCCATAAGTACTAAAACAACAAATATTCAATTCATACATTGAGTCTTAAAGTGTTTGATCCTTACATACATTCACTTCATGATCCTTACAACAAACACAACGAACAAAGCACATGAAATGAAAATGATAGTTTTCAATTTTTTGATTTTCTTCTCCAAAAGCATAACTTTTCCAGCTTCTTGGGCTGAAATAAATTTCGTTTCTTCAAACAAAATTTCCAGATTGCCCCTTTCAGCTTTTTCCATTCCATCGATAATCCGTTTCAATTTGTTTCTTTCAACCTTCATAACATCCAATTTACCCTTTAAGTCCATTATAACAGTTACTGCTCTTGGTGGGAGTTGTTGTTTGTCTTGCCATTCCCAATATCCACATGAAGTGGCCTACATGTAGTGGCCTACATGTAGTGTACAAATTCAACTATCAAGTTTACATAATAATTTAGAGAAATACTTAATGTTAATTTAACAAATAAGAGTTTGTATATAAACATACAAACATCAAACTAATTTACAACTTACTTTGGGTCTAGGACATTTGTAGAACCTTCTCCCTGCATTCAAATCAGTCCAAGCCGTCAAATTTAAACCATTGAGACCACAATGACATCTTCTTGCATACAATTTTTCAAGTGAATCGATAGAGGATTCAGACATTGTTTTGAAGTTTTTGTCTACTTCGAAACCCTAGCAATGAAATGAAGAAAGGGGTGAAATAGTTTCTTAAATGAAGAAAGGGGTGAAATTTTCCCCTAAATCTAACATACCCAAATATTATAAACAAAGTTGCAACCCTAACCAAAAGAAAATCTTTGGAATCGCAAAACTAGAACCATCGCGAAATAAGAACAACGAATTTACTAACCTCAGCCACCAAAATCCACTTCGAAACCCTAGCAGTGAAATGAACAAAGAGGTGAAATCAACTTTGAAATGGAATGGCGTCCATGAGAGAAATCTGAAACCCTAGGTGAATCCTATTAGAGAGAAGAGGGGAAATATATATTAGAGAAATGAGAGGTCAAATTGTATGTCCCAAAAGAAATGAGAACAAAATTAGTAATTAGGATGTATGAGTCTATGTGGAGGTGAGAATTCTTTGGTGCTTATGTGGCGTCGACGTGGAGTCCATGTGGCGTCCACGTGGCACTTAACACACCTCTGTTAATAGTAAGGGTAAAAGTGACCCAATACTTTAATGGAAGGGTATTTATGAGCCAGAATATAGTTCAAGGGTAAATGTGAGCTATTTCCGATAGTTCAGGGGTATTTTTGAGCCTTTTCCGATAAATATATTATTATATCAATTAAAAATAGTCCTATTATTTCTCCCATTTTCTCCTTACTCCCTCCAAGACCGATTATTTCTCTCTTTTCTCCCTATTTCCTCCAAAAATTTCTTTGCTGTCATTTAATTAATTAATTCATTGTCTCTTTTTTATCATGTAAATAAAAAAGTAAGATTTAACATAATAAAATATGATATACCGTAGTTATCGTGAAAGCTGAGAATGATGGACATGGTGCTTGAAGACCTGCAAGGTGACTTACATCATGTTGGATATATGAATAAAACTAAAAACAAGAGAAACTAAAACAAATTAGAGGAATATTTTCTTATCAGTTAAATAGAAAATTAAATCGTATATTTAGATTCAAAATTGATTAACTGAAAATTGATACTTAATATGATTATCAATTTAGCATATTTATAAATTACAAATTAATAAACTTAACCAATTATACATAAAAGCGAACCGAAGCAATCGATCTCGCCGGTAAACATAAATCCTACAAAAAAAAATAAAATTAAATAGGTTTTCTTTATTTATATTTTGTGTCTGTGTGTGTTTTAAACGTGAATATGAATATGATTTTTATCTACCAAACTCAAAAATTAAGATGTGAGATGGTAGGTGGGCGAGGCCTGTAGACATATTTTGAGAGAGGTAATGGTCGAATTAACTAATGTTTGGGGTAAAATTGGTATAGAATTTTTTATTTACTTTAAAATTAGATAAAATTATTATATGTTATAATAATTAACAATTCAAAATATTTAGTATTTTAAAAAGTTATAATATTGAAAATAGACTTTCAGTTTAACAAATATATATACATAATAACGGATCCCATAATAACTAAGATAAATAAATTGAAATCGAAAAAGTATATAAAAACTAGAGAAAATATAGTAGTACTGTTTATTCGATAAAACTTACTCTCACCGGGTGTATACATCAAGCCAATACATGCATGTCATGTGTTTAAATTTATACTTCATTTTACTTAACCATAATTAATTAACATATGTTTTACTTCATTAAATCACGTAATAATGGAAATTGCATTAGTTTGGTATAGACACTCGGTGCGGGTAAGTTTTTTCCGTGTTTATTGGAGTACAAAATAATAATTCAAAGCATGTGTTTTATTGCACGGAAGACAACTATTTATTCGAGATGCATGTAGCAATAATTAGAGGGGTAAAAGGCATAGATTCCCCTTAAACTTGTTTCGAAAAGTCAGTTGCACGCTTAAACTATTATGACGACCTAATACACATCTTTACTACTTAAAAGTGAATTTATTTACCCCTAAACTGATATGGCAAAATAATTTAAAAAATAAATAAATATAGGCGCGTCAAATTTATTAAAGTAAAAAAAAAATCAAAATTCAATTAAACCCCACCCCACCCTCCACATCTCTTCTTCTTCACAACCCACCCTCTTCTTCTTCTTCACCCCCACCCTCTGAGGAAGCAAAATTTTCTCCTCTTTCTTGCAAGAATTTCTCATTCTTCGACTTCTTCTCAGCTTGCTTAGCAAATTACTTATCATCAATCTAAGTTTTGTGGGTTTTGATTTGTATTTGTTAACAAATGGTTTCTTAATGTCATTAGCGGGATCGAATTTTAGGGGTTTCTTAACCGCCGCAGCTATGGCGGGCTTTTTTGAGTGAATGGGAAAATTTTCCACTCCATGAATCAGCTCCAGATTTTGATTAGTGTTATTGGTTGTCATTGTTGAAATTTTCTTCTTTGTAATTTTTCTATGAAGAAAATATAATTATTAGAGAATTTTAATAATTAATTAGTGCAAAAAAAAGTTAACAAAAGAAAAGTTAATTAAAAATAAAAAAGAATATAAACTTTTTAAATTTCTGACATGGCGTTGATGTTGTTGCGAGTGTCAGACACCACATATTGTGAGAGTGGTGTTACACATCCTAGGAGTAAATAAATTCACTTTTAAATAGTAAAGGTGTGTAATAGGTCGTCATAATAATTTAAGCGTGTAACTGACTTTTCGGGACAAGTTCGGAGGGTAATCTATGCCTTTTCCCTTTAAAGTTGATATACCTCTTGTTATGAAAGTGACTCATATATACCCATATTGTTATACAAATGACTCACATATATCCTTTTCCTCTAACGGAAGTGAAAAAAATAATTTTAATTTAATTTCTTAATTACTTTTAAAAACAATATGTAATCCATATGAGGTATATTTAATCCTTCTCACACATTATTTTATTTTTTTTTACTTTTTTTGTTTTAACGACTAATTTAAATTTATTATTTTGGTGGTCATATTTATTTATGTTTCTTTAATTTTCCTGTAAAAATTTATCATAGATGCCCCAAATATTTTTGATAAATACAAAAACAAAATTAAATATAGCCGAGAAAAATAGTTTAAAATTATAATATAGCCACAAAAATATTAGTTTTTAAATTTTTTTACAATAAATAATGAAAGAAAATAAAATAAAATAAGAATGAGAAACTCAAATAATGATAATCAAAGAAGTCAAAAAATAATTTATGTATGAAAAAGATGAACATATACCTTGAACACCCCTACATGATTTTTATTTTTTTTGAAAATTAAGTTTCATCAATATATAAATTTAAAACTATTTTTTCACTTCCGTTAGATGAAGAGTATATGTGAGATCCTTTTGAAAAGGTAGGGGTATATCTCTACAACAAAAACACCTTTTAGCGGTAATAAATATACACATTAACAAAGAGTGTTAAAGTCTTTACCGGCATTAGTTAATTGTCATTTGATTCAATGTCGCTAAAGGCTTTATATACATATACAAAGAGTGTTAATTTCCACTACAAGTACATATTTAGTGGCAATTAAACTATTATCGTTAATTAATTACCGCTAAGGATCATTTTTGATGTAGTGTATGTGAGTCATTTGTATAACGATAAGGGTATATATAAGTCACTTTCATAACGAGGGGTATATCAGCTCTAAATGACAAAGTTAAGGGATATATCAGACCGTTTTCCCTTGATAAAATTAAAAATCACCTTTAGTTTATGAGATTTATATTGATAATGTGTTATAAATCTATAAAATAAAAAGAAGAAAAAGAATATAGTAGCGAGAAGAAACAACACTTCTTATTTTTCTTGAGGATTGATTGTAATAAAGGAAAGTTTATTTATAGATAGAATTACTTCAAAGTACAATTGATCCAAATTCCAAATACATTGTCAAAATAGGAGTAAATATCTTAAAAGGTCATTTAATTTTGATAATTTATCTAGTAAAGTCATTAAACTTTGTTTTATATCAATAAAATCACTCAACTTAAATTTTTGTATAAAAAAATCATTTAACTATATTTATCATTAAAAAGCCAAGCTTTTAAAAATTTTGGTCCATATTCCCTACTGTCACCTGACAACAATAGAATTCCATTCAACGTTTAATATTGTTATGTCCGTTAACTAATTAGTGGGGAAAATATATGTATGTACGGTATAATTTACTTGAATAACAAATGATATTAAAGGAATCATTAGGATCCGATCCTAAAGATTATAAACACACATAAATTCTGTACTTAGAGATTAGACTAAACAACCCAGTAATCATTTCATGAAATATTGTTGAACAAATTCATGGACCAGATCCAACTAGTACTTGTATTTATATATTTGTTTTTGTACATTTTTTTTTGTTAAAATGACATCCAAAAGATCCAATTCCATAGCCATTTTATTTTTCATTTTCCTTATAAACTTCTCCATAGTTGATTCATGGAATAAAATTTGTTCACGTCACCCTATAAAACATTAATTTCTTACTTTCATGACATAATTTATAATGGTGAATGTCAAAAAGGCAACATCAGCTGTAGTGGAGCTCCAGTTAGCAGGGAATTTTTTTGCAACATTGGCTGTTTAAAATTATTTTGGAGATTTAGTTATATTTGATGATCCAATTGCTTTGGATAATTAATAATAGTCATTCAATCCAGTTGGAAGAGTAGCAGATCTATAAGAACTATAAGTATATTTTTAATGATAAATTTAGTTGAATGATTTTATTGATATAAAAGTCTAAATTGAGTGATTTTATTAATATAAAATAACGTTTAATGACTTTACTAGATAAATTATAAAAGCTGAGTGACCTTTTGAGATATTAATTCTCAAAATAGACAAGATTTTTAAACTTAACCAAATTTAGCCACTAACCTAACAATATCTCTCTTTCATCTCTCTTCCCTACGCACCCAAAACACTCTCTCTCTCAACCATGGTGATAGTAAATAACAGATTCATTTGTTTTGCTTTTTTGGAGTAAAATGAATGTCTCATATGTGTATATAACCGAGTGATTAATAATGGTCCCTACTTTAGAAGAAATTTTAAATTAAATCATTATTTTATTTTCGTTATTGAAGTTACTATGAAGGAGTATTGACATTTTGTTGAAGGCACACATTTATGTTAAAAATCGAAGCTTCGAAATTTGAAAAACAAAATTTTCGCAAATAAGCTCCAATTCGAGTGGATATTTATGCAAAAGATTGAATACATACTGAGGAGCCTAAATTTTTTTTTTGGATGATTTGATGTAGTTTAGAGGTGCTTTTAGATGAATCAAATGCTTGGATTCAAGAAAAAAGACGAAATATGTATTTTGCATGATAACATATATTATTTTATATGAGTGTATACATATCTCTTATAATTTTGTATATTGTTATATATTGTGATATATTTTTGTATATGGATGTACAAATATCTCTTATGATTTTGTATAATATTATATATTGAGTGTATAATAGTGTAAATCAAGTTTTTAAATTTTTTTGTAAAAAATAAAATATAAATTTGTATATTAAGGTATACTAAATATATAATATTGTATACCGAATTGTGTTTTGGGCTAAATATTTATAATGTAAGTTTTGAGCTATACATTTGCAAAAGAAGTTAGATAATAATATATTTCTAAAATGTTCCTTTATTTAGTCTCAAACTTAAGATTTCTAACTTTTCTCAAAGCAGCATACAAGATAGATATTTACAATATTACAATTTATAACACTTACAATTTCTTTGAGGATACAATTAAGTCTTTACAGAATTATAATTCATAACCATTCAGTAAAAATAAAATCCACATAATCCTTGTTCATTTTTATTATCTCTTATTAGTAGTACTTATTTTATGGGTTTCCATTATCTTTCTTGTTTATCTTTATTGTTGGTGACATTATATTTTAGCACACTGACATGTCTTATTTCATTTTTATGATCAAATGAGAGCTTCATTGTACCAGTTGAGATTGTTGGAAATGAATGCATAGAAAGATTATTGAAGTGCTAGTGGTGATAAAGATGAGGTAAAACAGATTGTTTGAATTGAAGTCAGGATTTTCATTATGAGTAGTTAAAAAATAAAAAAGTTAACATACGAAAATACAAATAGGATTAACATATATATGTAGTGAAGGAAATTGGATTGGATCACTTATGTGGATCAACCCGGATTCATGTGAAAAGAAAATAGATATATAATTATGTGAAATATATTGATAAATAAAATGAAAAGACCTATGATTATAAAAGGGTTCTCACCTGAGAAATCAAGGCATCTTTTTATTCTCTGCAATTTCAAAAGAACAAGCACATCTTCTCCTTCTTCTCTTTCTTCCTTCTCCAATTCCAATTAAGTCGTGTAAATATTCTTTGAAGATTTATTCTCCTAAAAGTGTTGGAACGAACATTTGTAACAAGGTGCGATTTTAGTAAGTGATTAAACTTTCTGACAAAGTGAAACTAATTCAATGATCCTACAAACTATGTAGTATTTGATTAAATTCTTCATGTAGTGTCAGATCTAATTTTTTCTATCATCAGTCCCATTTCACTTCACTTTATCCCCTTTTCCCTTTAGAAAATGCCATAATTAGTCATCAGTCGAATAAATAAATGTGTTTCATCTTTAGAAATCATTTACCGTTATTCGTTAGAGATGGCAAAATCAAACTCATATAATTATAACTCGCCCAAGTCGTCTGTAATTGGGCTTATTTTGATCCGTTTAGTTCAACCTATTCTAAAACTCAGCTGATAACTCGTAATTTAAGACATTTTTTCTTAAATTGATTTGTTTTATATAGTCATAATATTAGGAAAAAGAATTATTAGGTAATCAAATAAACTTTGAATCTAAAACTTAGTAAGAATTGGACGAGTCGGAGACCAACCCGCTTCAGTCCAAGTAACATTCCCACCTATTTTGACAGTATTAAATTCAATGTGATAAACAACTGCTGGGAAATCAAGCATCAAGCTAAGTTCAACATGAAACTTGCTTGGAACCAGAGTCACCACAATACTCTTTTCTTCTTTCAAACCAATCTCATCCGGCGTTTTGGAAAAAAAAAATCAAATCATGCAGTTGTCTGAGAAGACATAACACTAAGATAATTGTTGCTCGGATATTTTGGTAAGAATACCAATACCTTAATTTTTAGAAAAAAATAAGACTTTTTCTTTAACTAATTAAGAAACTATCATAAATTATATGACTTAAGTTTTTAAAATAAAGTTAAGTGATTTTCTTAAAAAATTACAAATAAATTGAGTGACTTTTTTATTGCACTATTTATAGTTGACTGACCATTTTTATCTTTCATCTTCATCCATGATTTTCATATTTTAACACAAGAAACAAAATGTTACAATCATTTAGATTTTTCATGTTTTTATTGTGTATGCTTATAGAAATTGGATCTCCAAGAGATTGTAAGTGATTTCGAAGTATCCATAGAAATGTCATTAAAGTGTATGATGAAAATTAAGACTATTACTGTGACGATCCAGACTGTCGTGATGGACACCCATACTAATCCTTCGGTGGGAGAACCACTACTACAATCCAACTACACAACTTAACAAAAAGATAGGCATTTAAAGATACGAGAGCAGATTTAAATGTCTAAAAAAAATGGAGTTCCCATAAACTTCGGAAGTTAACAAAAACAAACTACCAACATTGCAGAAAAGCAACCCATAGAACATGCAGGTCATTGTACCAAAACATCTAAAGTGTAACAAGTCTAAGAAAAAGGGGTGCAACCCCAACAAACATAAGAAATATCTAAATAGTCTAAGTCCGAAGTGAATGGACTAAACAATAGGAAGAACTCCATGGCAGCCTGAAAGAACTGACTCACCTTTGAAATCCGGTCTTGATCACTGATCTCCTAGCTGAGGTTTATCAATAGCCGCCTGAAGATGTCATGTACTCAACAAAGAATGAGCAAGTGCAATATCAGTACACAACCACAATGTACTGGTAGAATCACGAGGCTATCCCCGTAAGCACAATATACAACGATCAATCACAACATAGTAAGCACACATATACATAATACAATTCAGTTATCATTTTAGAACAACATACAGTTCCCAATATCAACAACAAGTAGACATAACAAAACAATCACAAGTAGTTCTCTCATGGAACCTATACCCAAACTGTTAGTGTGTCGAAACGTGACACCCGATCCAAAGTATGTTTCAGAACGTGACACCCGGTCCAATAGATGCATCAGAACGTAACACCCGATCCAATAGATGTGTCAAAACTTGACACCCGATCCAATATATGTGTTGGAACGTGACACCCGATCCAATAGATGTGTCGGAATGTGACACCCGATCCAATAGATGTGTCGGAATGTGACACCCGATTCAGTCAACATAACCATAATCACAATCACACCCATAATGAACAATACTCATAGTCATACAATCAAGTAATGGGTTCATGGCGTGCAATCTATCATATACATATACTCATTGCATTAGATTCGGTTTACATTCCTTATTGTCATACATACATGCCTACAACGAAGAAATTAGCGGCATATATCACACAAACATCACCTACCTCGAAACCAAGCTTAAATCTTCCTAAGACACTTGAGCCTTCCCTTTACAGATTCTTTCCGCTTGTTCTTGGTCTACAAACAATTAACTTAACGCAATGATCAATAATTAAGGTCTAATTTACTCGGATTATAGCAAACCCAATAACCCAAGACCAACCCATGATCCTAATGTACAACTAGGGATTTTTTCCACTATTAACTTAGGCCAAAACCCTCCCCCAATGATAGTTGCCCAAAAATCTAAATCTACAGATCGAAAAACGGATTAGGGGAGTAAAATCTTTACCTTTAGTACCAAAAATCATGGGAAATTGTCAAGAACTCGTCATGGATTGTCTCCTAACTCTTAAGAACGAAGTTTGCAGAAAAATAACGAAATTGGGGTTTTTTCCCCAACTTAAGTCGCAGCTGGCCCGCTACAACGGAACCCATCCCGCTACAGTGGACTGCACAGAGACAGAACCTCGGAATTTGAGTTCCAAGCTCCCATTTCACAACACACTTTCAAACCAGGATGTTCTAAAATTACCCTTTCACGCCAAGATCAATTTTGGGAATTCTACTCGCCCGAATTCGATTTCGTAAAGCCGTACAGGCTCCTTAACGTCTTGGCTCTCCACTCATGTGATCAAATTCATAATTAGATGGTCCCCCCTTCATTACCAAATTTCTCTAGACCTCACCTGACTCAGATTTCGTACAAGTCTGGCCTAGGCTAGAAATTTTCAAGTTACTACAAAAAGTTTTCGGGCCCAAAATCCTTCCCCATTGATTTTTTCCATAACGACGGGAACATGTCGTTAAAATTACAATGTGAATTCCTTATGAAAATTAGATCCTATAATTTTATAATAATAAATTGAGATAAATGTCAAAAACACACCTAAACTATTCTTTTTTTGAGTTTCATACCTAAATTATTGAAAGTGTGAGTTTCATACTTAAACTGTCACTTATTTGTTTGAGAAACACACATCAGTGGTGTGTAATGCACTCTCTCTTTTATTTGAAAAAACCTTGACACGTGGATAAAATATTCTACTTTGACGAAAATTAAATAATAAACTATTAATATTAATTAAAAATTAAAGATTAAAGTATTACTATCATAAAAAATATATTATTTTTTTTTTAAAATAAATTTTTAAATTACTATTCTTACCCCACTCCACTACCTCCTCCCTGTACCCCCTCCCCCCGACAATTCCCCGTCCTTTTATTTTTTAAATTTATTTTATAAAATATTTTTAAAAAATTTGTACTTCACCTTGTCCCCTCCCCCCCCCCCCCTCCAAAAAAAATTGATATTATTTTATTTTTAAAAAATAAAAATTCTACCCCATCATATTTAACCCTCTGTTCCTAATTTATTTTATTTTTTCACATTTTTCTCGTTTTGTGTTCGATATGTACATATATTTTTTAGAATTTTTTTTCTTCTTATGTACCGAATATAGCGTAAATAAAAAAATTATTTTAAAAAAAGTCTTGTTACGGCAAGTAAAAAATATTTTCGATATATATATCTAACACAAAACAAGAAAAAATTGGAAGCGGAGGGTTAGGTGGAGTGGGTTGAATTTTTATTTTTTATTTTAAAAAAAATATCTAAATTAGTATTTGATGGGGGAGGGGGATGAAGTAAAAAAATTTAAATACTTTTATAAAAGAAATTTAAACAAAAACAACTAAAAAGAATGGGCACGGGGGACGGTTAGAGGAAGTGATGGAGTGGGGTAAGAAAAATATTATTTTATTTTGTAAAAAAATATTATTATTTTTGGATAATAAATTTTTAATCTTTAATTTTAACTAATATTAATAATTTCTTTATTTTTTGTCAAGGTGGAATGTTTGTCCATGTGGAGTATGATGTGACAAGTTTTTAAAATAAAAGAGAGATGAAAGTGGTATAAAAGAGAGATGTGTTTCTCAAACTAATAAGTGATAGTTTAGGTATGAAATTCACACTTTCAATAGTTTAGATATGAAACTAAAAAAAGGAGATAATTTAGGTGTTTTTTTTAAAATTTATCTCTAATAAATTCTATTCAGTTTCTTTACATGTCGCTGTGCAATTACAATATTTCCCCCTATATTGTTCTTATGAAAATATTATTTTTGTATTCTTGTGTAATAATAGTTTATAGTACCAGTATTACATAATTTTAGAATATTTGTGATTCTAAAATGAGATGAATTCTTTTTTTTGCTTAGACAATGAGATGAGTTCTGAGAGAGGTGTATCCTTAAGTATTTTTTGAAATATAGACAAATATATCAATTAAAATAGAAAAATACAATAAAATAAATTCTGAAATTTCTAAAAGCATTTAATGAAGTTAAAAATATAATTTTTCATGCAATTTTGTTTTCTACTAGAACACAAAGAAATTAAAGTAAAATATTAATGTAAAAGTAAAATTGAGATTAATTCTTTTTGTTTTGAGAGAAATATTAAGTTAAAAGAACTGTTACGTACATGAAAGAACGAAAAATAGGTATTTACATTAAATTGATACTGAACTAGGATCAGAAATTTCAACTTTCTCAATTTTTAAATGTTAGTTATTTACTTTTCTACATTTTTTTAATTAAAAAAATAATAAATCACTATCCACCCATACCCCCTCCTCCCCTAATCTGTTAGAATTCATTAGATATATCTCTTCCAAACACCTTTAATTAAAAAAAATTAAAATATCAATGATACTACATTGATATTGTACAACAAGTAATTGAACTTTTTCGAAATCTTTAAATATGTTCATAAAGAGGGCGACTATAGAAGGCATTTAGTGATGTATCTACCCAAATTATTATTGATATAATATCAAAAGTACATATAATATTTACAAGTAACAATGGGAAGATAACTGTGGGAGGGCGGTTTCCTTATTTACTACTCCCTCCGTCCCATTTTATATGAGGTACTTTGACTCGGCACGGAGTTTAAGAAAGAAAGGAAGACTTTTAAAACTTGTGGTCCAAAATGAATGACAGAAATTTGTGTGGCTGTAAATTATTTCATTAAGGGTAAAATAGATATTTTATAGTTAGATTGTTACTTTATATAGAAATGTGTCATTCTTTTTGGGACTGACTAAAAAGGAAAGTGAGTCATATAAATTGGGACAAAGGGAGTAGTTTGCAAAGAAAGACGAGTAAATATTGGTGGTGGTCCACAAAGGTAGAATGGTAGAAGTAGAGACGGAGCCAAGATTTAGGGTGTGTTTGGTATGGAGGAAATTTTTTTTGAAATATTTTCTATAAAAAAAAATTTTCGTAATGTTTTTTTGACAGAAATGGCCTGGGTGGGTGGCGAGGGAGAGGGTAGGGGTAGGGGGTGGCGAAAAATATTTTTTTAAAAAAATTTGAAATATTTTTTTTAAAAAAATTGAAATATTTTTCAAAACCATTAAAAAAATTGAAGGGGATGGCCGTGGTGGGAGTGGGGTAAGGAAGTGGCGTAAAAAATGATTTTTTTTTAAATTTAAAATATTTTTCAAAATTAATTATTATTTTTTAAAAAAGAAAATTAACGGGGTGGCCTTGTTGGGAGGGGGGTGGCGTTCAAAAACAAATTTTTTTTTGGGGGGGGGGTAGGGGTGGTAAGAGTTGGGTAAGGAAAAAAAAAATCTTAAAATTTGAAACATTTTTTAAAAATAATTTTTTATTTTTTTTGTTTGGGGTGGGGGTAGTTTGGGGGTATTGATAAAATTATATTTGAAATTTAAAATTAAGAAAATTTTAAAGAAATTGATTTGTTTTTTGAATGGGGAAGGTCGGGTACGGGTTATTGGTAGGGAAGAAAAAAAATTAAAGGGTGAAGTGGAGTTTGGAAAATGTTTTCCTCAATTTTGGAAGGAAAATCATTTTCCTTATATTTGAGGAACATTTTCCATACATTTAAGCCAATCAAACATGTGAATATTCGAAAATGTTTTCCTCCATACCAAACACATCCTAAGAGTTTGGGGGTTCTAAATTTCCTTTAGAATCGACAATCAATTTTGTTAAGCATTCACAAATTAATATACATATATATTTAATTAATTTTCTAGTACAAATATAAAATATACAAAAAACTATTGAGTTTGTCCGAATCCATAAACCTCCATCTAGCTCCGCCTCTTGATAAAAGCCATTGCTGGAATGAGTGATGATATATACCTACTACAAACGTGAAAAACGTGGACGCGGCTGATTGTTAGTTATACCTACTACAAATCTACCAACTTGTTACTTCTAACAACAAATGATCGGGTGGTTGTTATTTTAGAAAATAAAAATAAAAATCATCATGTTTCATTAATTTATGTACGAAAAGTTACAAAGAAGAAGACAAAGAAAACCATGATTTTGACGTTACTTGACTTTTTGTTTTTCTTTAATTAAAACTATTTTTTTATTCAATCCAAATGGGCTATAGTTGTCAGCAATGTAGCTGATACTTCAATAGAAATAAAAGCAAAATGCAATTCAGTTTTGGCATAAAGGTGTCAAAATTGAGTCCAATGTAGGTAACCTGATCAACACGTCCATAATTTTGAGGGTTGAGCTCAAAATAATTTGAATTGAGTTTAATCTCAACTCATTTAATTAGTCATAACCCATTATAAGAGAATCCTCAATTGAGCCAATTTAATCTCTAATTTCCACTCGTTTTAAGACTCTTTATTTGCATTGATGTAATGTATGTTCCTATATTAAATGTATGAAGTACTATCTATTTTATATCTTTTAGAATTTATCTATCCATTTGTAACTTTTTCTTTTTAAAATTTTTTTTAGTTGAAATTCAAATTGTGGAATAAAACTTAATAATAATGTATTAAAACTTATTGAGATTAAGCGGGTCCAAGTGGACAGGTCAAGTCCAACCCGTTTTAAAGCCCATTGGAGCTCAACCCATTTGATCCCAAAAAAATTTGGACGGGTTAGGCCAAAAATCTCAAACCTCTAATCGTAAACACGAACTCTAGTAGCGCTATCTCAATGATGGAACAAGATCATATGCACTACACTAACATTATATTCGAATGCAGATCATTAATGCAACAACTTGAATATCAAGGCCAATCCACACGTTCAGGGAGTAGAATAGGGTTGTAGATGTAACGACCCGAGAGCACCCCCTAGTCGTTACCGGTATATTCGACCTCTCGGAGGTCTTCTACAAGCCCTTAGCATTCGTCATAACATTTATCATAGAAAAATGGCGGAAAATTTAAAACTTTCTCATAATATAACACAAGACTTAAAAAGTCATCTCATTTAAAACCTTTAATACACAATCGGAGTACTACGTCTCAAGGTAGCCATCTTAAAACACTACTACAACACAAGAGGAACACAACCCTTACAATACAAAAGAAACTACTATCTATTACATTGAACTTAAGGAAACTCTTTAACATAAAGGTCCTTGAATCTTTAAGGACACACCCGAACTTGGGAATAGTAAGCCAAGCTCATCACTTCTAGGAAAGGCCCTTTAGCCACCACTACCTACACTTGGTGTAAAAAGATGAAGAAGAATGGTGTTAGTACAAGAATGCACTAAGTATGATAACCGTGCAAAAACATGCTTTTAAAAGGACATTTAGTTGGAAACCATGCATCATGCCTTTTTAGATAAACTTCAAGAACCTTTAGTACAATAGGAACATATAAACCACATATATCATCATACACATAGACACCATTCATAATAGTACATAGAGCCACTTATAACATTTTATGCACATTCAATGCATACAATACATTACCTTCCTCTTTATCTCAACTCCTTTCCTCATGCAACCCTTAGGGAATACTTGGTGCAATGTATCACCTTAAGGTTACCAAAGGTGAACCTACATATATTCATAGAGTCATAAAGCCATACCATAAGACAACCCCCAAGTCACACTAGTGCAATGTGCAAGTAGCATCCCATAATACTACTCACACCAAGTGTTCCTAGGAAGCCACCATAGACTAGGCACATCATATTCAACAAGTCATAACATCTTCATTTAGCATTAGACATAAGACCAACATACTTCATAATCATCATATAAGGACTCATTCATTTACTACACCATTAGTCATAACCCATTTAGTCCATATCATAGGTAAACCACCCTCACAACCCCTTCACATGCTCACTTGTGCAATGTACACATGGAGTCTCATACCCCCACATATACTAAGCAAACCCATTAAGAAGTCATAAGTGTAATTCACATGCATAATCATACTTCATGTCTTGACATAAGTAAAGTCAACCTCAGCATGCTTTCATATTAACATGCATAGACCATAGTCTTCATTACATAAAGTGTCTAAGAATAACCTCCCTTAGAGTCTAATTGTGCAATGCATAAGTAGGGTCCATAGTCCTACCTACACTAAGTAACTCTTCAAGAAATCATGACTAGAGTTCATATTCTTATCTTAGTTCATTTCTTAACTTTCGAGAGACATTGCCATAACCGATATAGACCATGTGAGCTACATGGAATCCGGTGTTCTACTCCCACACTGAAAAGAGAGGGTACTATTTGCCAAAGTAGGACCTACATACATAATAGCTATCTAGTGGATCCACTAAGCTAAGACCTACGGGGGCACGTAGTTATGGAACAAGGAGATTGCTACTAGAAACATTGACTTGCTAGGCGTAGAGGTTTCCATCTCATGAGACAACATCTATGGTGGGAACCCGAACTTGCTAAACGTGAAGGTTCTCTTGTGGGAAGCCAGAATTGCTAAACGTGAAGCCCTACTCTCATTTTTCATGTTCACTCGGTGCTAAGCTCATACTCCCTTTTTAAACATCTTTAAGCCTTTATTTAACATTAGTTCATAAAATAGGCTTTAGGGAATTAATCCCTCATATCATATAGCTCAAAGGTTTCTAAGATGAGAATGACATTTCATCATATAACCTACATTATGTGAGAATGACCTTTCACATAGTCATATCATATTCATAACATAGTCTAGTTTAGAGTACAATTGAGGAAACCTTTCAAGAGACTCACTTTCACTAGATTATCTTAAACCTTATTCCTTCATTCGTGTGTATATGTGAGAAAGCCTTTCACAAAAACACCTTTATGCAACACATATTCATACCTTGCTAATCATACACTTTGCATGCATAATAAGATGTAAGGGTGCATATAAGACTTAACCTTTCAATAGACACCATAACACATCATATTCATAGCTATACATGTAGAGTGTGTGTGCGCATTTTGGTCATCATAGTGACATAATAGCAACAACATTGATACTGAGTGTATTTTCCTTCAAGGGATTACAACACATTCACAATGTCCCCAACTCATGGGCAATTCACATATAAAGCCTTCAGGGATTCTAGACCACACACCCATACTTCATCATAGGAGACAAGGACATATTCAACATTGAATAGGTACTCCTAACATGTATATGATCACACATTCATATAGGGGTTATATAGGTAGGGGTCATTCCACAATAGTACTTAACATAATCAATCATGTAGACCACACCTTATCCCTAACATTATCCTTCACATTATACTCCTCATCATCATTACACTTTAAACATCATGCTAGCATTGAGGATTTCATACATAACCTTCATAACACAACTTCATAAACATATGAATCATAATAATCAATTCACTTCACATCTATTGCCTTCAAGACCATGATCTCAACATGCATAGATAGACAAGAAGTAAACACCACCACCATAAGTGGACCAAGCCACACAATATCAAATCTCATACTATAGACTAGAAGTTAGGTCAACTTACCAATTCTCCAAGCCATGATCACCATGGATCAATCCTCAACAATTCATAATCAATTGACATAGATAGCAATAGGAATCAACAATGTAATTCACTAACATAAACATAATCTAAGTACAATTCTATAACCAAAGTGATCAACCCATAACTTTGTCCATAAGGCCATAATTCTCAACTCATCAATATACCAAAAATTCAATATGAATAAGTATAGATAATAATAGGAAATATCAATACAATCTAATCTAAACATAATTTCACCAATTGAGATCATGTTCACAAAGACCCACATCATAGGCCAATTTTGGAGAATTTAAGGATCATGGGTTCTTCAAGAAATCCTTTGAAAATTGTCTTAAAAACCTTAATTCCACATCAATTCATCCATAGAATGATTTAGAAAATCATTTGACAAAGGAACCCATGTTTAGATTGAAAATTGGGAATTTTGGTCTTTGAATCACTTTTAAAAATCTTTAATAGAACTCCTTGAATGAAATGTTATTCAAGAATCAAGAGTTACCATACCTTAATTATTGAAGACCCATGAAATTAAACAAGAAATAAGTTGAAAACCTATCTCCTAGCTTGAGTTTCACCAAGGTCTTCAATGGAGTTTTTGAGAGAATCTATTTTTGAGAGGGAATCAATTTGAAGAATATGGTCTAATTCTAGGTTTTTGGGGTTTTAACCACTTAAAATACCCTAAAATAGGTAGAATAACCATTTATAATAATTCCCTAAAGTACCCAAACCACTCCTCACTTAGTTGGACCTTTTAAACAAGTCAAACTTAAGTTTCATTTTCGTAGATTTCGTCGAGAAACAAGTCCGCGACGCGGGGGTGTTCCCACAAGTTTTTGGACATAAAATTTCGAGACAGAAGAGTCCGCGACACGTCCGCGACGCGGACCAAAACTTTGGTCTTTGGTGGAGCTAGTCCGCGACACGGACATGCTCCCTCAATGTCCATTTTCAAGCTGCCTTGGCAACTTGTTTAGCCAAGGGTTGGGGTCCTTCTCGGGAACCCTTAGGGTGGTCCCGGGGAGTCGTACCCAAACATTTTGACCCTAAAAACATTTATTAAGACACTAGGGTCACCTCCACTGATTTTAGACTCCAAACAACACATAAAAACATGAACAACATACTAGAACACACCAACACGTAAAAGACTAGTTTCCAAACGTCTTGGTCGTCCCTTGACGTTTTACTTCCAAACTCTTTAAAACTGACTAAAAAGGCTATTCTTCATTATTTTAACAAGTTATTAAATCATAAAACCCATGTGAGGCTCTACTTTATCCTACTTAATTTTGAGGGTCGTTACAACAGACATATTAGCTAAAGAGGGAAGAAGATTCCAGACTAGTAATGGAAGGATGCTACTAGTCTGCACGACCTAGTAATTTTATTGATTTTAACTTTTCGCCTAAGTGTGAAATAGCTTACCTAATTAAGTTCCAACAAAGGAGTAAGGACAGTACATAAAAACACAATATTTTTACGTGGAAAACACCCGGCTCAAAAGGTGTAAAAAACCACGACATGTACCCCTACAAGATTTAACTTCAACTTCACTAAATCCTTGAGCCTTCACAGTAAATAGATTACAAACTTTGCAACCTACATAATTAACTTTGATTCCTTAATTTCAAGTTATGGATCTAGATTACAGCTTTTGTAATCCTAGGAACTAACTCTAATTCCTAACCTTTAACACAAACCTTTCAAGGTATGTGTTCCCAACTCTTCGAGTTATCACAACCTGAAGACAACACTCTTAATTCAGTTGAGACTAACTGAACTAAGATTACATCAAGACTCAATCACAAAGAAAAACTCCTAACACATAAACTCTATAAAAGGATCAGGTTCTTCGATGTGTTCCTTCAGTTCGCTAGTAGCACTTGCAAAGTCAATTTCTTAATTGCTCTGTAAGTGAACAAGTATTCTGGACGACTTCACTTCTATTTAAACACAATTCTTCATAGAGTTATTGTTATCTTCAAACTTCTCATTGACTTGAACTCTCTTGACTTAGTGTTCTACTTCAAGTAAGACTCCTTCTTCAATTCAAACTCCTTGCTTCTTTAGACTTCTTCTTCAAATTACATTCATTGATTCTTTTGTATTGTATTTCATGAACTCCAACACTTTAATTCAACAGTAACTTGAAGAGTTCTACTTTAAGTGAGACTCCTTCTTCAATTAAAACTCCTTGCCTCTTTAGACTCCTTCAAATCGAACTCATTGATTATTTCTCTTCAATTCATCAGATGTTTACTTCCTTGGGCTTTCTCACGAAATTAGCATTATCCATTTCTTTATTTTTGCGCTCTTGTCTTTATTCATCTTAAAAGTTTTTCCAAATTTAACTGCTCGTGACAGTGTACCTCTGAACCATGTTGACTGACGTGTTTCATCTTTCTTTGTCAATCATCAAAACTACATAAATCCCAACAGATGCAGATTTTGGAAACCCCACCACCAAATGCCTTTCAAGCATGGGAAGCAGACAAGAAGAGGAATTATTTTGATAGAAATGTAACGGTAAACATTGAAAGTTTAGCTTTGGGGAATACCCCTATTTTAAATTCGGTAATGAACATCGGAGTCTCGGGGCTCCAAAATTAAGCTTTATATATAAATATCTACTTCTACAAAAAAAAAAATGAATGGGTCAAAACCCAACACAATTTCTATTTCAATTCAATTTAATATCTCTAATTTTAACCTAATCCGTCCATTTGACACCCCTATCTTGGCACCATATAGCCACCAAATCAGGACTTACCAATCATGAAGATTGTTAGTTTGATCTCCACGTCATAGATGCATGGAGACACCTTCGCCACCTTTTTTTGGAATTAGAGTCACCACAAATTCAAATAAATCTGATTTCAAATTATGATTTCATATTTTTCAACTTTGTCATTCAGAACTAATTTTATATATATATATATATATATATATATATATATATATATATATCTTATCATAAAAGTGACTCGTATATACTCAAGTCGGTACACAAATGGCTCAAATAAACTCTTTTCCTCAAACGGAGTAAACATATTTATTGAAAAAATACATGTAGGGATATATTTGAACATTCTCACACGTTTGTTTTTTTGCTTCTTTAATTTAATAGCTAATGTGAATTTTTTATTTTAATGGTCAGATTTATTTTTCACTAACTTTCATGTAAAATTTATCATAGATCCCCCAAATATTTTTACACATAATATAGCCTCAAAATATTAGTTTTAAAGTTTTTCTTACTTTTTTTCCCTCATTACAATTCTTTCTTTTTATTTCTCATATTTTTAGATTAAAGAATGAAAAAAATAAAATTAAAAACTCAAATAATGATTCAAAGAAGTCCAAAAAAATAATAATCATGTGTTAGAATGATCATATATACACCTACATGAATTTTTTTTTAAAATAGAAATTTAAAATCATTATTTTTCACTTTTTTAGAGTAAAAGAATATATCTGAGCCACTTTTGTAATGGTAAGGATATATGTGAGTCGCGTTGGTGATGATAGGGATATATGCAAGACATTTTTTTGACAAGAGCCAAGAGGTATATTAACTCTAAGGGATTGTTTGGTAGGAGGTATTAGGAGAAATAATCCATTTATTATGTATGATATTATTTAGTACTATGTTTGGTAAAATTTTTGGGCCTAAGTATAATTAATCCATGGATTAGGTATACACCCTACATGGTATTATAGGAGGTATTACTAATACCTTCCATGTGGTGGTATTAGTAATACATTGGATTTAATACCATGGAATTATCTATGTAAAGACAAAAATATCCCTCAAATTATTTTATTTATTTTCTTGATTTTATGTTTTATATTTGTACTAGTATATTTATTTAAATAAATTAGCTTACAAATTTTATTATTTAGAGAGAGTTGTTTGTTAATAAATAAATAAATACAATACATATCAATACAATATTTAAAATGTGAGTTGTTTAACATTTACTAATTGAAAAGGCAAATCTATCACCACATGATGTTTGTGATCTTAATTGAATATTTTATTTGTTGGTTTATATGTGGTTTCTAATTGTTTGTATATGAACAATTTATAAATTGCATACATATTGAAACTACACCTTGCAATTTTTATATGTAAATATAGATGATTTATTCGATTTTACTATTTCTATCATCTTTTCGATTTTAAAGTAGATGGTCTATCTATTTTAAATTAAAAATTAACATTTTTAAGTGATTAATTTATTAAGATAACAATTGTTTACCCTCAAATAATTCAAGTGAGAAAATAGCAAACATATGACAACAAAATTGTTCTTCTCCTAGCTAGTTAGAAGGCTATAAAAATATAATATTGTCCGGCAATTATCTACCTTGACCGATTACATAAAATAGAAAATCTTATAATAATGCAAGGGTATAATTAGAAAGAAGTTTTTTGTAGAATTTTAATCCAAACACAAGACGAGGTTAGAAGCAATGAACCAAACACTTGATTAAAAAATACACCCTGCACTACTAATCCCTGCACTACTAATCCTTGTGTTACTAATCCCTGCATTATTTATTTTTCTACCAAACGACTCCTAAATGAGAAATTTGAGGGGTATATCGGATCTATTTCTCTAATTTTTTAGATGCAAAAATAGTGGTGAAGTCAAGATTGTACTAAGGAGTAAGGGTGGTAAAATAAAGTCCAACCCGCTCAGTCGTTTAAGTTTGAGCAGGTTATTGACCCCCTCATTTGTTAGTTCAATCCATGTTAGTCCAATCCATTTTAAAATTAAAAATGATTAATATATGAGAAATTTTATCAAAACATTTTTATAAAACTCTTTTTTTAAAATTTGATGTTATATATAGCCATTATATAAAAAGATAAAAAAAATTATTAGCTACTAAAATCTTTTAAAAGAACAAATAAAATAATTAAAACTTAAAATAGGTTGGATTTTGACACTGTCCATTTTGATCCAATATCAAATCTGGGTGTTGGGTTCGATTGGATCTTGACCCAATTGTTGTCTTGATCTATTTTGATCCGATCAAATTTGTCTCAACCATCCAATTGTCACCCCTACTAAAGTGATTTATAATATGAAAAATAAACACAAAAACATTTAATAAGATTTTAAATGATTGAAAAAATTTGATAGTTTTCACCGTAGTAATTTTTTTTGACATTTATGAAAAAAAATATGTATAACTTAAGAATCCAAAGTATATTTCCAAACGTTATTTTTATTGAGCTAAATTTTAATCCATGCTATTTTAATTATGGGAAACTTACATAAATATATTATATTAAAAAATATTTACCATTTATAGTAATAACGTTTTTTTTCACTTGATCACTTTTAATACATTTATAATACAATTTTAATACATATTACAAAGAACAATTTATTATTTACATATAATACAAGTTTTATTGATGGATAATACATTTATCACACATTTTAATACACTTATAATACACTATGTCAATTTCTTACAAAATAAGTATAATATATTTTTAAAAAACAATTATAATACATATATATTGCATACATAATTCACTTTTAATACATATTGCAGATTTTGTTATATATTACTATAAATGATAATAAATAAAAAGTATTGCTAAAATCAGTAATTATTTATTAAAATGTATCAATCCAAGTAATTTTTCCTTTAATGTAATATCTCCTGCCAGACGGGTCCTACTAATCCTACATAATTATGTCTTCTTCTTCTTTCCTTTTGTTCACTCCCACAGCTGGTATCCATAGTGGAGCTTCTTCAATTAGCATATGCACGTACTGATGTACACATCAATAAATTACTTTAAGATTATCAATTACATATCTAAATTCAGTAAGGATTCTATTACTTTTTAAATTATTTCTGTCATACATTATATATATATATATATATATATATATAAAATGTATATATATGTTACTCTTTTTTTCTTAATTTATGTGGCACAAATGACTTTTGGAGAGTCATCTCAATTTTTAAATATTTTAAATTGTTAACTATTGTGATTTATATTATAGTTAATGTCATTTTCAAATAATAAATGTTACTTTCTTTATCCCAATTTTTACGGCATTGATGTAATTTTGAAAGTCAACTGAATGTTTTCATGTCTTTTAAATATCTTAACTTGTTAATTTTTATGATTTATAGTATCGTTTATGTAATTTTAAAAAAATATATGTTACTTTTTTTTTTCTCAATTCATGTGACCCTAATAGAATTTCGAAAGTCAATCGATCTTTTTAAATATTTTAAATTGCTAATTATTATTTGCAGTATCTCTTACGTAATTTTCAAATAATATATATTAATCTCTGTCTCAGTTTATGTGTCACAAATAAAATTTCAAGAGTTAGTAAAAAAAATTATGTTTTCAAAAATAATTTCAAGTTGTTAGTTATTGGGATTATAGTAATTTTACGTCATTTTTAACTAATACATATTATTTTCTTGTCTTAATTTATATGACACCGATAGAATTTTAAAAGTTAAATAAATATAAATCTTTAATTATTATAATTTATAATTTTTAAATATATAAAAGACTAAAAAACAAAACAAACAAATAAAAACAAAGGAATCACAAAAAAATAACTAAAATGTTCTATAATAGTACTTAATTACCTATTTTTCTTAAAAGAACAAAGGATAGAAGTCCACGTGGTGGTTTCAGCGGCAATATATGTGAAATGTTAAGCGAGAACTTGGCGGTGAGTAAAGGAGAATATGGTCATGTCAATCTACTATCTAAATTGCTGCTGCAATAAAATAATTTTTCAGCCAATAATATTGTTTCGATCATATGAAATTACTGAAACATCCTTATGGTGCCAAAGCAGGCATATTGACCTGTTGTCTGCTTTGGCACTTCAACTCCCTCTGAGAGATAAGAATATATAGTCCTAGGATAAAAGAATAATCTTGGTATAAAATATTGATGTCTTGTTTAGTTGACATGTTTGAAATAACTTATCCCATCATTTATATCATAGTGATAGAACAAGTTATCCCAGAACAATTAATATCAGGATAATTAATTCTGAAATAACTAGTTCCTAACCAAACGACCCATAGTATAGTATAGTAAAATTATTAATATGTGAGGGTTTTAATATCACCCACTAAACTTATTTTCTCGTGTTTCCTCCGGTTCAATATGTTTGTTATACCTTTTTTCTTTTTAATTATTATTTTTTTTAAAAATGTTTTTTTATGGCAATTCTTTACTTATTATATATGTAGCATGTTAAACACCACAAAATGTTCTTCGCAATGACTCAATTGATTAGGAAGATAGTTATCCAGGATCGATTCCTTCTTGGTGTCTTCTGAATCAAGCTTTTTGCATAGAATTTGTCTAGTAGAGTTTACATCTTCGATGATATGAATGTTTTTTACGTGGTTTACGTCCATATTTTATACTACCTTTTTAAAAAAAAATTTGTTTCAAGTTAAAAGTAAATTGATATAGACGAAAGTATTATTTATCTTATTCACATTTCACTCTGGTAAATGTCAAATCAAGGTTCTCATTTTTCCAAATTGTATGTTCTAAATCTGAAAAAGAGAAATAAAGTCATGTGGCCTGTATAGCATCGACTGAAAAAGGCTGAATTATTTGAAGGAATTAAATTCCCCACATGTCATTAAATCTTTTTCATCGTAATTATTGTCCTTTTCTGAAATTAGGCGGAAAGTAAAAGGTTTTTTCCTAAAAGTATTAGTACTATTAGAATCGAAAAAGTATTTTTGATAAGAAGTAGTTTGGCGTTTTGTCAATAAATTTAAAACTATTTTAAAGTAATAATTAGTGTTTGATCAAACATTTAAGAATATATTTGTCTCAAAAAAAAAACTTTAAAAGGAAGAACTACATTTTTAAGTTTGTGAAGAACTTATTTTCTATCAAAACTTAGATCAAATATCTAATTTTTTAATGAATAAGTATTTTTGACCTCCAAAACTCTGAACAAGCTATTATTAGTTTTTCCTTTCACTTTTACATTGTTAATTAAGCTCCAAAACCTTATACGTTCTTAAGCAAGCATTTCGACATGAATTAGTTAATATTTTAAAAAAGATGATATAGTATTATTTGAAGTCAATTAAGTTATAAAAGTGATTTAAGTTGAAATTATGTTGAAACATAATAAAGTTCAAATTTTGTGATTGGAAATTTTGTTTGATAAAACCTATTTTTAAATAAATAAATATTTCACACACCTCAATTTATGTGAAAATATTTAATTAGATACGAAATAATGATAACTTATTTCCCTTTTTGAATTTTGTAGTTGAAAAATGGTTTACCACCTTGTACGTGTTATTTGCATGTCATATACATATATATATTAAAGGGAATCCTGGTTTGTGGTGACGTCACGTAGGCGGACCTATGGTTCCTTTTTTTTTTTTATATATATAAAAAAAAACCTGACCCGCCTACGTGGCGTCACCACAAACCAGGATTCCCTTTTAATTTATTTATTTTCAAAACTAGTTTTTCCCTTTCATGAAAAGTTGTGACTTTTATGAAGAAATGTGACTTTTATGAATAAGGTTGTGAAAGTTCTGAAGGGTTATAACTTTTCCAAAGAGTTGGTACCTTTTCGATAAGGCACAATAAGTATTTGTTTACACTACCTTTTGTTATCTATAAATAGAGAGATTTCCCAACGATTTATCATTTTACCAATGATTATTTATTTATTCAAAAATTCAATATCTCAGGTTGATATTCATTTGATTTTTCAAAAATATCAAATAGTAACACTTTCCGGAAGCAAAAGGATAAATTATAAAATTATTAATGTTCGTTACTATGTAATCTTGTATGTAAGATAATATAATGTTTTAGTTTTAATGACTGATAGGTTTCAAGTATTATTTTATAAATTACGTGACATTAAATTCCAGCGCTAGGCGCAGATAATTATTCTAGTATAAGAAAAAGTAAAATCACCTTTAAAAAGGGGAGTAAAAAGTAGAAAAAGATTCGTTATACAAAGATATATATAGAAACATAAAGTATGACGGATGATATTTGCATATCATTTACGATAGTACAGAGATATATTTGGTCTTTTACCCAATTCTAAAATTGAGTCATTTCTCATTTTATAAAAAGTTAAATTCCATTTTTTGGGTCAGAGAGAAAAAAGATAATGCAATTTCATGGAGCATTATTTTTCATAGTATATATATACTTCTTTTTGAAAATAGAAGTACTAACTTTTGATAGTACTAGGTACAAACTTTATCACTTTATTACTTGAACTAAATATGACAATTGACTACTCTGGTGCCCACCGGCCATGGGACGTTTAGGACCACCTCAAATCTTAGCATTTTATTAGATAAGATAAAGTTTTTTTAACTTATGTCTTGCGAGGTAGATATTATATTAAGAGAAAACAAAAGTTAAAGATATTTAGTTTATAAAGTCTGAGTATTTAAATAAGAAGACTGAGTAAACCAATAAATTACTAATTTGAGAAATAAAAATGAAACTATAGCCTAAGTAGGAATTATCAGTTCAAAAACCTGATGCATGGGATCCACACACCTCTTGTCGGTCAAATAAAAATAAATAAAAAATCATAAATTAAGATTTCTAATTTGTGGTTTTTAACTGTAAGCTATTAGGCAATGGGGAAATTGTATAAAATAGCAAATTATTAATTCAAATTAAATGCTATAACCACAGTTGAATTTAATTGTAACTCGTAGCAAACAATTGTCATTTGCCTCTCTCCCTAGGTTGCTCGCTCGCCACACTCTCCAGTCTCTCCCTCTCCTCTCTCGCTTTTATACAAACACAAATCTTTGAAAAACGCTCTCTACCATAGCCCAAATTTTTTAAAACCTAGTAATTGAGGCAGCCACCATGGCTACTACCACCGACGGTGGGAGTAGCCCACCGGAGGATTTCCCACCTTTACCGAACCAAGATAAACCAGGAGCAGTGCCAATCCCTATTGGTCCCCGAAACAGCTACTATGCAGATTTATTGAAGCCTCAGCCCATATTGCCACAAGCACCCAAAGTCCCGCCAAAGCCAGTGACCATGGTACATGGAGAACCCAATATTACCTGGAAAACTTCAGAAGTTAAATCACTCATCATTCAAGAAAATTTGCAGTATGCCATTATAGGCAAATTTTCGTATGGCAAACCAGTTGTGCAAGAATTGAGGAAAACAATCCCTGGACAATGTGGAATAAAAAGTGACTGTACGATTGGGGTGTTGGATACGAGACATGTACTGATCAGACTAACGACGATGGAAGATTATGTGCATCTACTGTCAACAACAACCTTTTATGTAAAAGCAAAGGAAAACTATTGGCAGATGAGAACCCTTAGGTGGGATCCGTGGTTTGAACCGGACGTCGAAACAACCATTGGAGTAGCATGGATTTCCTTCCCAAATCTGCCTCCAAATTTCTTTGCTAAGGAGGCAATTTTCTCAATAGCCAGTGCGGTGGGGAAACCATTAACTGTGGATATGGCGACTAGGAATCAAACTAGACCTAGCTGTGCAAGAGTCAAAATTGAAGTGGATCTAACTGCCAAATTGCCGGAGAGAGTGAAAATTAATGAAGAGGATGATAATACTGGCCATATAAAATACAAATGGATCAAGACCCAATATGACTATATGCCCAAATATTGCAAAAAGTGTTGCTTGCAAGGACATAATGAAAATGAGTGCTGGAAGATTCACCCAGAGTTGTACCACAGTGAAAGTGAGCAAAAGGAGGAGGAGGAATATGCTAAATCACATATAGGTACAACGGCAGATCAGAAGAGAATCTTGACAAGTGCAAAAATTGTGGGGAATAAACAAAACCGACAGGAATGGATGGTGCGGAGAAGAAACAAGTATAAAAGGGATAAATCAGGGCGAATTGAAGGGGAAATTGAGTACAAAGATGAAAACGCTTTTGAGGCACTAAGAGAAGAGAAAGAACGGGACGAAGACGATAGTAATGAAGAAAGGGCTTTAACAGAAAGTACAAAGGAATGGGTTAACAAAGCATTTGAAAGTAAAAATAAAGGAGAGGCAGAGAACAAGAAAGAAACAGGCAAGAGCGCAAATGAAAATGATGCCAATAGAAAAGAAGAGGTGAACAAGGAAAGCAAACAGATCCAAAGCCCAAACAAAGAGAAGATAGAAAAGCAAGAGGAAAACAACAAAAAATGGGGTAATAGAGTAGTTCAAGTAGAACAGAACGAAGGGACAATTGTAGTATATGGCATGGACAACGAAGAAGTATTACCACTAGCTATCCATAACGGGTATGAAGGCAGCATGGAGAATCACGAAGGTAATATAGATAAGGTGGATATGCACCATAAAATCAGCAAAGTGGCTATAGAAGGAGATTTATCACCTACACAGGTTGAGAAGATGAAGGACAAGGTGGCCAAAAAGAAGAATCAAGGGGAAAAGGATAATGTTAGGGCGCAAGCATCATCTAGGCAATCCAAGAGAACAATTATAAAAAATTCTAAGTATCAATGAGAGCCCTTATATGGAATATTAGATCAGTAAACACACAAAAGGCGTTTACTAGACTTATACAGTTACATAGAAGATATCAATATTATTTTGTCGGTTTAATGGAACCTTTTGAAGATGGAAAAAGTATAGAAATTTATAGAAGGAGGTTGGGGATGCAACATGTTGTGGTCAATAATAATGGGAAGATATGGATCTTCATTAATGAAGTCATGGAGTATGAGGTAATTAGGGATGAAGACCAAATGTTAACTGTAAGGGTGAGAAATAGAGAAATGAGCATTGAGGTAATGATCACAATGGTCTATGCCAAATACACGCAAGGAGAGAGACTTCAGCTATGGGAGTCATTGTACGAATTGGCTATGACAAGTAACACACCTTGGTTAGTAGGAGGAGATTTTAATGTTATTAGTAATTCCGAAGAGAAATTAGGGGGCAGAGCAGTCACAGAGGCATAGGTAAGGGACTTTAATCACTGCTTGAATGTGTGTAATTTGGAGGATCGAGGATTCAAGGGGAGTAAATACACTTGGTGGAATGGCAGAACTGATGAGGACTTCATATTCAAACGACTGGATAGAGTATTGAGTAATGACTTACTCCAGGAAGTATTTCCAGTTCTAGAAGTAGAACACTTAGTGAGGAGTGGATCTGATCATGCTCCTTTGGCTATTAATTTTGACACGAAAAAAGAAGAAGTGATTAAACCATTTCGCTTCTTGAACTTTTGGGTGATGGAAGATTTTTTTTTGGAAGTGATTCAAAACAATTGGAATGCGGATTTTGAGGGTGACCCTTTTAGTTTATTCCATCATAAACTAAAAAAAGTCAAAAATGCGTTAACCCAGTGGAGTAAAATGACTTTCGGAAATATTTTCCAAGAAATTGCCACATTAGAGGAAGTTATTAAGGTTCACGAAGCACAGTTTGAGTTGATCCCCTCTGCCAACAATAGAGCAAGGCTACATAAAGCTCAAGCGGATTTGAAGACACAACTTAACAGAGAAGAAGATTTCTGGAGGCAAAAAGCAGGTATGGATTGGTTCAACGAAGGAGAAAGAAACACTAAATTTTTTCATACTATTGTAAAAGGTAGAAGGAGGAGAGTAAGGGTGAACAAGATTCAAAATGAGGAAGGGGAGTGGATAGAGCAGCAAGGGTAGATTGCAGATGCAGCAGTGGAGTTTTACAAGAAGCAATTCACTAAACAAAATACCAGTGAAGAGTTTGGAATGTTAGATGAACTACCAGTGGTAATTACTAGTGACATGAATGACAAACTACAAGAAATGTTATCGCTAAAGAAAGTCAAGGAAGCAGTCATGGACTTAAATAAGAACAGTGCGGGTGGTCCAGATGGGATGGCAGGGGCTTTCAAACCACATGGGATATAATCGGAGAGGATATTCACATGATGGTTAAAGCCTTCATATGTGGAGCTGAACTACCGAGGTATATCACACACACAAACATAGTTCTTTTACCTAAGAAGGTGAGTGTCAATACTTTCTCGGATTTGAGACCCATATCACTCAGTAATTTTGTGAATAAAATATTTTCTCGGATTATTCACGAAAGAATCAAAGTCTTTCTCCCGAAGATTATCTCGCAGGAGCAAGCAGGTTTTGTACAAGGACGAAGCATTGCTGAAAATATATTATTGGTACAAGAAATTGTAGCGAAAATCAGGAAAAAGGGTAAACCTCCTAATCTAATCATAAAATTAGATATGATGAATGCATATGATAGGGTGGAATGGTTGTTTCTGACAAAGGTGCTAAGAAGAATAAGATTCGGAGATAGAATTATAGATATGGTGTATAGACTGATCAGTGATAACTGGTACACAATCCTTTTGAACAGCCAACCAAAAGGATTCTTCAAGTCTTCGAGGGGTTTGAAACAAGGAGATCCCTTATCACATACTTTATTTATACTGGCAGCAGAAGTAATGTCCAGATCTCTCAATAAACTTTTGCTGAAGAAAGAGTTTAAAAGATTTGGTATGCCCAGAGGAAGCTTAAAAATAAACCACATGGCTTTTGCGGATGACATGATTATTATGTGCAAAGCAGAAGTGGGAACGATGTTATTGATAAGCGAAACTCTGAGAAAATATGAGGATATCTCGGGACAGAAAGTAAACAAAGACAAGAGTGCAATTTATATGCATCATAGTGTCTAAGGAGGGGAGTCAATAGTGGCAGAAGTAGCTACAGGAATATTGAGGAAAGAATTTCCTTTTACATACTTGGGTTGCCCCATCTTTTACAAGAAAAAACAAAAGGTGTATTATCATCATTTGATTCAAAGGATAGGGGCTAAAATCCAAGGATGGAAAGGAAAACTGTTATCTTATGGTGGAAGAGCAATTCTGATTAAACATGTCCTTCAAAGCACCCCTATCCACTGTTTATCAGTGATGACCCCCATATTGGTGTTCTAAACCTAATCCAAAGAATGTTGGCACAATTCTTTTGGAGCAGCTGTATCGAGGGAAGAGGTAGACATTGGAGTAGTTGGAAAAATTTATGTTTACCGGAGAAAGAAGGGGGAATTGGTTTTAGACTCATGCAGGACATTTCGATGGCTTTGTTCTGTAAGCTTTGGTGGAATTTCAAAACAAACAAGTCCCTATGGAGTGAATATATGAGGAATAAATATTGTAAACACAAGCACCCTAATTTAGTCATGTGGAAAATAGGAAATGAAGGATCACAAGTATGGAAGAAAATGTTGCAGGCTAGGGATCTGATTGAACACCAAATCCTATGGAAACCAAGAATAGGGGCAACATCTATGTGGCACGACAATTGGATTGGTATAGGGGATTTGTATACTATTATAAGGGAGAGTTACGAATGGAATGACAGATATGTGGAAATAAAAGACCTCACCAGTCAAGGTGAGTGGGATGAGGAAGTCATAAGGGAGATTTTTCCTATGGAATTAGCTGAACATATTTTACAGCAGGTGACACCTCCAAGGGGAAGATTTGAAGATGATCAACCAGTGTGGATGCTAGATACTTCGGGAATTTTTTCAATCAAATCAGCGTGGAATTATATCCGACATAGGGAAGAGCCTAATAAGATCTACAAGTGGTATGGACGAAAGGAGTGCCTTTTAAAATGGCATTTCTAATGTGGAGGTTGTGGAAGTTCAAGATTCCGGTGGATGATAGAATAAGGAGATGGGGAATACATGGGCCATGTAGATGTTGGTGTTGTGACCAACTAGAGTAGGAGACAATGACTCACGTGTTCCTAAAATCCGTTTTTGCTAACAGGACATGGTCATACTTTTGCTCTTTTGTAGGTATCAATATAGCTGGTCTATCATTAAGAGAAACCATCATGACGTGGTGGGATACGAATGGGAAAGCAGATATAAGACCTTATTACAGAGCGTTACCAAGTTTTGTAATATGGGAACTATGGCAAAGAAGGAACAGGAAAAAGCACGAAGGGAAGAATCTATCCGCACAAAGAGGTATACACAATATTACAAGGCATATGCACATGTTGGTAAAGGTTCGGAGGCCTAACATGAAGTGCTCAGTAAGTTGGTCAGATATGTTGAAGGAACTAGAGGAGTATTGTCCAGAACTGACAACTAAACTGATCAAGTGGGAATGCCCTCATGCAGGATGGTGTAAATATAACACAGATGGGGCGGCGTCTAGAGGCAATCCTGGGCAGAGCTCTTATGCCTTTTGCCTAAGGAATGACAAAGGAGACATGATTTATGCAGAAGTGGCAACTATTCAAAGCAGTACGAGCACGGAGGCAGAAGCGAAAGCAATTTTAGAAGCGAGTAAACATTGCAAGGGTACACAACATAATCACATAATCTTTCAAACAGATTCGCTGTTATTATGCAAAGTGTTAAAGGGTGAATGGAAGATACCATGGTGCATCAGTAATACAGTCGAGAAAATAAAAATGTGCCTAATTGGAAAAGATCACACACTTGTGCACATAATGAGAGAGGGAAATCAGTTAGCAGACTACTTAGCAAACAGAGCAATAGATCAAGGAAATTGCAATTTTATAGAATTTGGGGACATGGATATAAAGGGGAAAAAGATCATTAACAGTAATAAACTAAATTGCCCTTACGTAAGAATATCGCTACAAAGGAGATAGGGGATGGGAAGGCTAAAGCTTAATTTTGTCACATATATTACAGAGAGCCTTCAAGGCAACGAGCAAATAATCTACTTACTATTGACAGCTGAAGAATAATCTCGATCCAAGCCTAAACCAACATTGTCGATATCAGCGGAGCTGAAGGTTCGTCCAAGGCAGAGCATATCAGGAATAGGAAAGTTCAGTGGAGGCGGATTAGGATATCTATTGGGAAAGTGTTTAGAGAGAAGGAACTGAGGGCTTGTCGGTTTGGGCTGGTCTTTATTTTAGTTGCTTTCTTTTTCTAGAATTTGGACATTAAGTCTAATGATGTAATGAGGTCCTACAGTAATTAAATAAAAGCCTACTTTAACCAAAAAAAAATAAAAAATCTATAAAATGTGTTTTGGTTTGTATAAAGCGAGAGATAACTGTATATATAAATATGAATACATATATTTTCATCCTATACATTTATAATTATACAAATACAGATCTTCCTCTGCCCAATTCTCTTTTGCGTTTCTCTCTTTCTCACTTTATACAAAACAGATTATACAAATTACAATGTATAATTTGTGTTGTATAAAGCGAGAGAGAGAGATTTGATATACAAATGTTATATTTCGATTCAATTGTATACAAATTCAAATTTTATACAGATATACAAACACATAAAATTGAATTGAGACGCTGTTAGCGATTTATACAAACGAGAGGCTGCCAACGATTTATACAAATGGCCTATCAGCGAAATTATACAAATTTGAATCTCCTGTCAACGAGTTATACAATCTAATGCTCCATAGCAAACTTTAGCGCAATTATACAAACTATAGTTATAACATACAAATATGAATTTTATGTTTGATATATGTGAAAGTTGATCTAACAAACCCAATCCAAACATGCTCTTATTAACTTAGGAGTCGTTTGGTTGGGAACAAGTTATCGTGGGATTAGTTATCATGTGATAACTTATTCCATCACTATGGTATAAATGGTGGTATAAGTTATCCCAAACATAGCAACCAAACAAGAAACAAATTTTTTATTCTATCACTATTTTCTTATCCCATCACTATTTATTTTTATCCCTCACACCAAACGACCCATATCGATTTCTTCTTGAAACTTTGAAATACAAAGGAGAAAAAAAGTAAGAAGACCACTTATTTTTAAAACTAGGTGAATATTTGACTATTTAAAAACATGATGCAGAATTAAGAGCAAAATGGGAGGCAAACTCAAGAACTCAGAAAGTAGAACTGATCAGTGCTACCCCAATTTTGTTGCATTACTCGATTTCGAAAGTCTTTATCTCGTCTAAAGAAATAATACTTATAAAATTATTAATCAGTTGTGAAGTAGTGGTAATATTTGTGTTATAAGATAGTTTTTCTATAAAATTTTAACTGTTAATTAAAATGAGAATTGACATAAAATTGAATGGAAGACAACCATTTATTTATTTATTTCATACATAGCATTAACAACTGGCAAGGCTAGTAATCAGCTATCCAGCTGATACATTTTAACAGAAACATAACCAAACACACACATTAATACTAATTAAACATAAAATTCGGTACCATAGCCACCAACTCATGAGGACTTAACAATCTTCAAGCTTGATCTCCACACTTTCAATGGATACACCTTCACCACCTACTTTTGGAACCAAAGTTACCGCAATAGTATCTTCATCTTCCAATCCAATATCCTCCAACAGTTCTGTTATCGCCAGCGTGAAAGTAACACTCGTAACATGATTAGTATTATTTCCATGAACATGCGGCAAGCTAGTATAACTCCCCGCAAACTCCGCCTTATCAAGCTCGTCCGCATTCACAGTCTTGTCAACGTTCAGGAACACATCGAACCTTACATACTGAGTATCATCATAGGCTATTTTGTTGAACGTCAGTATCTCCTCTTGCTCATTTTTCTCCTGTGTAGTCCTTGACGAAGCTGGTCTGGTGATAGAGAACGAAATCGCACGGTCCAGCTTCGCTAGTGGGAACACCTTGGTGACTGGTGCAATTGACGCTGTATTCAACTTTCCTGCTGTAGTTTTTCTGATTGGTTTAAAATTACGCCATGGAGTTGGCATTGGAGCGTAACTGAATCCCATTTTTTTACTGTCCAAACTGTCACGGACTTTCACACGGTAAGGGTTGCGATTTTCATCGTAGAAAAAGAATTCTGAGTTCAACCAATCTTTATTTGATAGATCCCTTCTTTTCCCGCCAATTAATTTCCATTCATCCCACATCCGGTCCACATTTGCGTGGTGACAGTAAAAAAGCGGGTCTAAACCGGCTGAATAGAAATTACCCATGTTTTCACCGTTTTTTTGTCGAGGTGTGTCACCGGTCCAGATGTGAACCGGAGTATGAGGGATGTTCTCAATGGTACCCATTCCCGGACTTGGTTCAGTCCCCAGAGGGTAAGCAGCACCGAAGAATTGGGACGGACAAGGAGCATTAGTCACCATTTGACGGTACATTAGTGTTAAATTATTAGTCATTATCTGGAGCTGAGGTGTGTCAACTTCCTTACCAAAATGACCAAGATCAATAATAGTTCCATTGCGATGGTTTTGGTTACGTTTATCATCGTAAAGAGATGACCCCTCACGATCAAACATGGGAGGTATACGCATACCTTTTGGATGATCCCAATTCCAATATGGTAAAGCAAAAGTTGGATCATTAATAAGTGATCCCAAAATTCTTTCGTAGAAGTACAAGTACCATCTATGAAACGGAAAGAAAAGCCACGAGAAATGAACTTGCAACTCTTTACCACCAACTTTATAAGCACCGTTACAATAAGCACAATGAATATTAGCTTGTTGTTTAAACCCAAGAGGGTCAAAAGAGTCTTTATCAAGTTCCCTCATTCGACTCGTAGCCAATTGATACTTGGCTACATACTCCTCATCCGCCGCATGAGCAGGGGGGCGGATGCGGAGTTTAGTCATAGGAGGGAACTTGTAGTACGGAACGCTATCGATATCATCGGGTACAGGAGGGCAACAACTGTATGACACATCAACACCTTCTTTTACATGGGCAACGCCACAAGATTTTAGATCAGGAGGTGGTATAGGAGAAGCAGAGGCTAATGGTGCAAGATTAGCAGCACCATAAAGACCTCCTAACCCTAAAAGAACATTTCGCCTATCAACAGCGTCAAGGTTTTTATCATGCTCGCCAACATTATTGTTGGCGTTGCATGAAACCTTGAAACTTTGATTACGCCTTCCGTGGAGGAAAAGTTGAGAGGGTTTTGATAAGAAAGATGAGTTGTTGGTGGTGAAGGAAGAAGAGAGGGATTTGTTGGTGCATAATGGAAGAGTAGTAGTACTAGAAGAAGACATTGTGTTGAGATGAGTGATTTTATGTTAGAAGAGTTGCAACTTTATTTATACACGAAATGGTGAAGGTATATGTAGCACAAAACGTGTAACACGTTGGTGATAATTGTAGATCTTATCTTGGAGTAATTACTCACTCTCTCTAGTGGGAAATATTGATCCTCAAGTTCAAATAAACTTTATTGACTTTGAAAAATTTAGCCAGCCTTTGATCATAAATTTTTAAATATTTTTGAAAAAATTAAATGTGAGTGAAGTTTGGATTGAAGTTAGAAGTTTCGCCATAATATTTTGAAACATATTTCACCTTATTCAAAAGAAAATATGAAAGATGATTTATCTCCATGAGTTCTAAAAACTATATAAAAAATACTCATAAGTTTGGTACAAAAATTATCATTTTTATAATAAACAGGATAGTACATTATCCGAAAATCATAACACGATATTTTAACATAAGCTACTAATAACACAATTACCAGTAACTATAATTAGTGAAATTACAATTAATTACAAAGATTCAACTAGTAAAAAAAAATAAAATAAAATAATAATAATAATAATAATAATAATAATAATAATAATAATAATAATAATAACTGCATATTGTACGGACAATTTTTTAATGGCTAGCATGTAAATAAATTAGATTAGGAATGTGTTTAATGAGGAGGAATGGTAGATATAATAAGTTGGTCATAAATAGATTGATTTTTTTTTTTTATAAAATACAAAACTTTGGGATAAGTTTTAAGATTTTAAAAAGAACTCGACTATTATTTTTTGGCCTAAAAATACTTTTATAAATTTTAAATTTTTATCAAAACTATTTTCTAAAACTAGACAATAAAATTTACCAATTAAATTTTACTAAAAAAAAATTAAAAATACTTGCAATATGTCACGGACAGGGGAAATAAAGGCCACAAAAGCCAAACATAAAAGTGCATAGAAGCAATAAGAAAAGATCATCACGTTATTTCTGACCCCAATGAAGGATATTAAAGTCCATACCATGCTGATTTTATTATACCTGACCTAGAGATTTAAGAGTTCGATTTGCGGACTATGTTGAGATTAAAATTATACTCCCTCCGTCTCTTTTTATATGTCATCCTTTTTTATGAATAATTGGTCCATAATATTTGTCATTTCATAAAATCAATGCATAAAGTACTATATTGTTCCTTTTTTAGCCTTGTGAGTTACATTTGACCAATTTAGAAAAACTAAGTAAATAATTCATGTTCATTGGTTAAATTAATTAATCAAAATAAATTAATTCATATTCATTGATTGAAAACTTGAGTTCCAAAAAAATTAAATAAGGGTAGAAGGGTAAAGTTACATCATTTCTTAATGCAAGTGCAAAGTAAAAAGATGACATATAAAAAGGGACGGAGGGAGTATTTTTGTCATGCCCCGAGCTACCCCCGAGATGCGGACACGGGACCTAGGACCACAAGTGATCCCAAGCTAACCCTGCTGGCATGATCATGAACATACTAAAGATAATAAACCATGCGGAAGCTAAATAATAAATAAAATGAAAAGATGGGAATACCCATATACTATAACTGAGATATATGAAAACTGATGAATTTAATACAAAGAAGATATTAACTCAATACTAAGTTGAATCTAACTATGTCTGAAAATAGCCTCAACTAACTAGAAATGATGGGACAGGCCCCAACTAAGTCTAGCAAAACTGAAACTAAAGGACTAAACGCGATAAAGATAAACATGTCACTAGTCCTCGAAGAATGAGGACTCACTATTGATTCTGCTGAACTGGAGATCAGGAACCGATCTAAGCATGATCTGGATGCTGAGAACCTGAACCTACATCACGAGAAGATGTAGCGCACGTATGCGTCACTACTTGAAAGGTACTGAGCATGCAGGATAGAGTAAAGCTAAAATAAATATATAACTGAACAAAGCAAATAAGCAATGATATAATCTGAACATGATATAGATACTGAAAATACCGAATACTGAGCTAACTGATGCAATGACCAAATTTATAACATGCTAAGATTGAATACTGACTGTACTGAATATGGTCAATGCAATAGAGTCTGACTGAACTGTGGGAGCTACTAATAACCGACAATAAAACCATATGAGCTAAATGTGGAGTTCGATGTATATGCCCCTATCGAGAGGACCCAATATACCCTGCCAGAGGTATAGAGGCATGCTGGCGTGATCACTAAACTGATGTTGCCCACAGAGGGGACTTACACCTACGTGGCTCGTAGTTCTAGGACTATATGAGTACATTGAACCCTAGTCCAACTCGATATTATGCTACTCCCAATGAATTAGTGGTTAACTGGTTATGACTGAATTTCTGTAAATACTGACATATAGATACTCATACTTGAAAACTCCTTCTTAGAAAACAATTCAAAATCATATTATACTATGATCATTGATGACTTGGGAAGTCATACTACATAAACATTGATGGTATATCTAGATACCATACTGTTCATACATTGATGACCTACTCGATTGTCATACTAATCATGTTTTAGAAGCTCTTTTTCCAAACTCATCTTAACTTTCTCAAAAACTCAGTTTAAAACTCAAGTATTGTCAAAAGAAACGCTTCTCAAGGTTTATAACTCAAAATAGGGTTTATGCCGAAATATACTGATAAATATGGCGTTCAAAACAGGAACATGTATATCTGAATAACTGAAATATCTGACCTAGCATATGTAATTCAAGAACTAAAGAAATACATAGCTAGGGTTTTGAAATTCATGCAATAAACTGAGTACAAATATGATAATCTGATTTGGAACATTTAAATAACTAATTCATGATGATCTGTTGAAATTCTAGAAACCATAGGTCTGTTCATAATCATGGAGTCAAGAATCTGACTGAATTCTAGGGACTTAATGGGTGAAAGGAACTCACTAGTGAAATCCCACATACCTGGTGACGAATTCCACGGAGAAATCTTTCAATTTCAGGACTGGAACTGATGGAACCTTGTTGCGTTCTTGAACTAGGGTTTTTGACCTTTTTCTCCTCTCTTGCTTCTAATTTTCTAAGTTTTGATTAATGATTTGACTTAGGTAAGTTCTAGTTATGTTCCTAGGTTTAAACTGACTAAAACCTCATGATTTAGGGTCTAAACGACGTATCTTAGGGGTCCAACGAAATAGGAAAATATCAAAAGACCCCTAACTTAATTGCTATCGGAGTGACCGACGGCTGGACCTACAGGCTGTAGGTCAATCGACGGTCCGTAGGTTGGGGTTGTCGGTCAAGTGTGCCCGTCGGAGGTCGGATTTTAGCAAACTTGGTGGCGTTGGAAAGAGGATTAAAATATCTATCATATCATAGGTCATGGGACATATAATTCCTTTTGTGCTAAAAGTTATGACCATCTGAAGTTGACCCACTCAACAATTTTCATCTAACTGGCTGTTGACTCTCACCTACGGACCGTAGATTGAACGACAGTCTGTGCCAGTCAACCGTATTTCGTGTCAGAGGCTGGGTAAAAGAGTCTTGATCCACGGACATAGACCACGGACCGTGGTTTGACCTACGGACTGTGGGTCTGTCTGTGGGTTGAGACTTAGCCGATTTTCTGAGCTGGGTTGGGGAGGGGTTGCAGTGGTGAACCACAGACCACCAGCACAGGCCGTGGTCTGACCTACGGTCCGTGGATGGCGATCGTAAGTTGCACCTGCAACATCTCAAAATCTGCATTTTGGTTTGTTTCGGATACGGGGGTTACAATTTTGTTTATCTGAAGATATAGGTTTAGTATGGAATAAATTTATATCTTCAATCAAATATAATTTAATTTTAATTTCAAATTTAGTCATGAAATGCATTACCTTCCCTCGCCTACTATAGCTAGATTCTTCTTTTAAATGGAAAAATAAATAAATTCGTTCCATTGATAGAATGCATTCGAGAGAGAAACATAAATGCAAGAATCAACAACAATGGAAGATTAATTAAATCAATTACAAGGTATAAATGCAACAAAAGATCACAAGGAAAAAGAAAATTATTCTCTCATTTCCAATAAAAAAATTATCATATTTTTTAATATATCATTTATATATTTTTATTATTGTAAATTTAAGTCATTAACAACAATTTTCAAATATATAAGTTTTACTTTTAAAAAAATTCATATATAAATCCACAATTAAAAAAATCAACTCTAGAAAATTGAATTTCGTCACTTAAATTGAACAGAGAATAGTTGTTGAACATTATTTGATTGGGGACTAGAGCTGTCAACATGGGCTAGCCCACCCCATCCGGGCTGATCCATACATGCTTTGACATTTTACGGGTCAGGCCGGGCTAGCCCATTTTTGGTGTGGGCCAGAAAATGATCGGCCCAGCCCACAAGTACGTGGGATACAGGCTTGCCGGGCCAGCCCACTTTTTTTTAAAATTATATTTTTTTTATAATTATTAAAATAAATTATAAATTATAATTTTAAAATATTATCATAAATATCGACAAAACAATATTACATGGTGTTAATGTTACTACTTGTTAATCAATTTCACAAATAAAATTATCTTTATAATATTTATTAAGGTTTTTCAAATAAAAGTATAAATATCTAAATAGGAATATTAACATAATTGTTGTCACATTAAAACACAAAAAATGTGACAATATTCCAACCATAAAAAAGTTAAAAGTAAACTCCTTAAAAAAATCATGAAACTTATGGCGTATCTAACACATCATGACATCTATGGCGTATCCAACACTTTATGATCATCTTCATCAAGCATAGCTGAATCAACTTGTGGCAAGGTTGTCTTAACATCTTTATTTTCATCTGCAATTTATATGCGGTTTCAATTAGTTAAATATTAAATAGATTTTGAGTTTGGACTCTATTTAATTTTAAATTTTAATATTATATTATATTTTTAAAATTATTTTTATTTGGCCCACGGGCCGGCCCTACCTATATTTCTCAAGCCCCACAAATCAACAGGCTTATTCAGGCTGGGCTAAAAAGCCCTTTTCTTAAATGGACTCCAAAAATCTTAGCCCCACCCTATTAAATCCCGGGTTAGGCCAGGCCGGCCCAACGGGCCTAGCCCATATTGACGGCTCTATTGGGGACAGACATTATTTCCTCTTGAATGCATTTTCTATTCATGGAAAGAAAATCCAGCTATATTTTCACTGGCAATCATCGCTAATACCAATTTGTTTTAATTAATATTCACCTAAAATATATAGATATATATATAGAGATTCCATAGATATATCGATAGTAGAAATTAGAATAGAGGTTAGATCTCTAAGTGGACAACAAATCGGACTGACAAATAGTTTGTTTGGTCCCTTAGAAAGTGATGTTTCTAAAAGTGTTTTTAAAAAATATATATTTTTGATGAAAAATCATTTTTGTTTAACCAATAAATTTAAAAATTACTTTTAAGCATTAATCAACATTTGACTGAGTTTTTTGAAAGTATTGTTAAGTATATCTTCTTCAAAAGTGTTTTTCAAAAAAAAGAAGATATTATCAGAGAAACACTATCTTTTTAGCTTTTGAGAAACAGTTGCTACTACATACCAAAACACTTATTTTCTCAAAAAAATAGATCAAATACCTCACCCTCTTTAAAAAAAAAAAAAGTATTGGCCAAACAGGCTAGTACCTGAGAGCAGAGGCAGACTCATATTTATATGTGGGGTGCACGTGCACCCATTAACTTTCGAAAAAAATTATATCTATATATGTATATTAATCTTGAAAAACTAATAAAAATTAGGATATAATTAATAGTGCACCCATGAGAAGCATAGCTGCATAGAAGTGTCTTTGTGTCACTGTTACAAGCCAGAAGAACCACCCATGAGAGCAGAGTTTGAATCCAGTTAAAGCCTTATTTCTTTGTTTTTATTTTAAGTTTATTGGTACACCTCAAATCTTTAAATTCCGGCTTCGCTTTTGTTGGAGAGGATTTACTTTCTATTAAATCAGGAACAATAAGCTAAAGGAGAAATTCAGAACCGGTATACAAACTTCCTCTTAAAGTAACTTGTTAAAAATATTTTAAAAATTATAATCAAACGCTAGCTAATTACTTTGTACTAGCTCTACGGAGAATAGTTATTAAAGATTAAAAAATAAAAAATAATGTGAAGGTGTAGTTTGGATAATGTTGTATTTGAACGTAGACTCTTTTTATTTGTTTTACAGTACACTTAAAACTCAAACTTGCTTATTTATTTGATCATAAACTTTTTGTTATGATTATGCAGTATATATGCCATTCCATGCCATTACATTAGTAATTATTTATATTTTAAATCAGTTGGATTATTTGGTGAAGATTCAACAAAATAAATCGTTAGAACTTACAGTTGGTTTGAATGGGTGTCACCTATGTGCTCTTACTTTAGGAAAAAGGCATAAATTTATTCTTTCACTTGTCTCAAAAAATTAGCTACGCACTTAAACTATTATGACGATCTATTACATATTCTTATTAAAAGTGTAATTAATATCACCCTAAAATTGACGTGAAAATAAAATAAAATATTAAAAAATCAACTCTCAAAATTTAAATTCCATCACATAAATTGAACAAAGAATAGTTGTTGAACATTAATTGATTGGGGCCAGACATTATTTCCTCTTGAATGCATTTTCTATCCTTGGAAAGAAAATCTAGCAATATTTTCGTTGGTAATCATCCCTAATATATATTGGTTTTTAATTAATATTCACCTAAAATATATATATATATATATATATATATATATATATCTATAGAGAGAGAGAGAGATTCCATAGATATATCAATAGTAGAAATTAGAATAGAGGTTAAAACTCCAATTGGACAATAAATCGGATTGACAAATAGTTTGTTTGGTCCCTTAGAAAGTGATGTTTCTAAAAGTGTTTTTTTTTAAAAATAATATTTTTGATGAAAAATCGTTTTTGTTTAACCAATAAATTTAAAAAATACTTTTAAGCATTAATCAACATTTGATTGAGTTTTTTAAAAGTATTGTTAAGTATATCTTCTTCAGAAGTGTTTTTCAAAAAAAAAAAAGAAGATATTTTCAGAGAAAAACTATCTTTTTAGATTTTGAGAAACAATTGCTACTACTTACCAAAACACTTATTTTCTCAAAAAATTAGATCAAATACCTCACCTTTTTTTTTTTTTTTTAAAAAGCATTGACCAAATAGGCTAGTACGTGAAAGCAGAGGCAGACTCATATTTATATGTGGGGTGCACATGCATCCATTAACTTCGGAAAAAAATTATATGTATATATGTATATTAATCTTGAAAAACTAGTAAAAATTAGGATATAATTAATAGTGCACCCAAGAGAATCATAGCTGCATAGGAGTGTCTTTGTGTCGCTGTTAAAAGCCAGAAAAACCACCCGTGAAAGCAGGGTTTGAATCCAATTAGAGCCTTATTTCTTTGTTTTTATTTTAAGTTTATTGGTACACCTCAAATCTTTAAATCCTGGCTTTGCTTTTGTTGGAGAGGATTTACTTTCCATTAAATCAGGAACAATAAGCTAAAGGAGAAATTCAGAACCGGTATACAAACTTCATCTAAAAATAACTTGTTAAAAATATTTAAAAAATTATAATCAAACGCTAGCTAATTACTTTGTACTAGCTTTATGGAGAATAGTTATTGAAGTTTAAAAAATAAAAAAGAATGTGAAGGTGTAGTTTGGATAATGTTGTATTTGAACATAAGACTCTTTTTATTTGTTTTACAGTACACTTAAAACTCAAACTTGCTTATTTATTTGATCATAAACTTTTTGGTATGATTATGCAGTATATATACCATTCCATGCCATTACATTAGTAATTATTTATATTTTAAATCAGTTGGATTATTTGGTGAAGATTCAACAAAATAAATCGTTATAACTTACAGCTGGTTTGAATGGTTGTTACCTATGTGCTCTTACTTTAGGAAAAAGGCATAAATTTATCCTTTAACTTGTCTCAAAAAATTAGCTACGCACTTAAACTATTATAACGATCTATTACATATTCTTATTAAAAGTGTAATTAATATCACCCTAAAACTGATGTGGAAATAAAATAAAATATAAAAAATCAACTCTCAAAACTTAAATTCCATCACATAAATTGAACAAAGAATAGTTGGTGAACATTAATTGATTGGGCCAGACATTATTTCCTCTTGAATTCATTTTCTATCCATGGAAAGAAAATCTAGCAATATTTTCGCTGGTAATCATCCCTAATATATATTGGTTTTTAATTAATATTCACCTAAAATATATAGATATATATATAGAGATTCCATAGATATATCGATAGTAGAAATTAGAATAGAGGTTAGATCTCCAAGTGGACAACAAATCGGACTTGTCAAAAATATTTTTAAAAATTATAATCAAACGCTAGCTAATTACTTTATACTAGCTTTTTGGAGAATAATTATTGAAGTTTGAAAAATAAAAAAGAAAGTGAAGTTGTAGTTTGGATAATGTTGTATTTGAACATAAACTCTTTTTATTTATTTTTCAATACACTTAAAATTCAAACTTGCTTATTTTGATCATAACTTTTTGTTATGATTATGCAGTATATATAATTCCATGCCATTGCATTAGTAATTATTTATATTTTAAATCAGTTGGATTATTTGGTGAAGATTCAACAAAATAAATAGTTAGAACTTACAGCTGTTTGAATGGTTGTTACCTATGTGCTGTTAGTTTAGGAAAAAGGCATAAATTTATTTTTAACTTGTTTCAAAAAATTAGTTTATACGCCTAAACTATTATGACGATCTATTACACTCCTATTCTTATTAAAAGTGTAATTAATACCACCCTAAAGCTCACATAAAAATAAATTAAATATAAAAATAAAATAGGTGTGTTTGAGTCGAAAATAAAGTAAAAAAAAAAAATACTTTTTTTGACCTCCCCCCCCCCCCTTCTTCATGCTCCTCTTCTCTTATTTTCCTTTGGACTTTTTCTTTTCATTTTTCCTTAGTCACAATTCTACAATTTGTCACTAAATTTAATTTGTTTTCTTATTACAATTCTTCAATTTGTCACTCAATTTCATCATTACTTAGAGATTTTCCGCGAATTTCTCATTAATTGGACTCATATTTTACATAGCAAAATTGATCATATCAAAGTGATTCACAAAAAAAAAAATCTTCTCCAAATTTCACAACGAGTCTAGGAGGCAGTCGACGTGTCAACCATTCCATTCCCCCATTAGACTTTTTGTTCTCCTCATCTTTCCACTTTCACCTTCAAATTTTCAACAAAATACAAGCAGACACTTCAACCCTAACCCCTAACCCCCCCCCCCCCCCCCACACACACACACATACTTGTAGCCTGTAGATATGCCTATACATAGAAAAAATTTATGATGGTTGAGGCACAACCAACTATAGTTGTATGAGGGCACCATTTTCTTTTGACAAGTTATTTTGTGGGGCCCTTTTCTTGTTGTCACACTCTCTCTCACACTTCCATTTTCTCAAATTTTAGTCTTTTCTTTATCTGCCTTTTTTTTCTTTGCAAAATCTCTTTTCTATTTTATCTTTGCACCCTTTTTTAATCAATGTTTCTATATTATTATTTTTAAGTCCTAACTCTTAGTGCAAAAATATATATTCATACTACTATTATCTTTGCTTTCATAAATTCATTTGATTGCGTTTTTTTCCCTATTAATTCTTGTAACACACAAAAAATATATATAAAAGTTTCGTTTTACATTTAAGACACTAAACATAAAGAAATTTAAAAAGAAAATCTTGAATAAGAAACACAAAATTAATATTGGCAGTAATTATTGGATAAATGCCACAAAAGTAGATAATTTAACAAATATGGAAAAGAAAATATAATTGAGTAATTGATATCATTAATACATTATTATTAATATAAAGCATTCAAATACGTTAAGTGGTTATAGAATAAACAAAAATTAAAACATAGTATTTGATAAGAATTGAGTGATTAAAACTGAAAATCTCAAAAAATAAATTAATGACTAAAATTTTAAAAATTAAAATTAAATTATGGATTTAAATGTAATAAATAATACCGATTGAATTTTAGTAGCTCAATTGGTTGATTACATAAATTTTCCTTTGTTGGTGAGAGTTCAATTTATTTATTTTTTAGTTTCACAATTTTCAATTTCTTCGAATTCATCCAAAAAAAATTAAATTAAAATTTTTCTAACATATTACTTTAATTTTCCATACATATATATACACCGTGGTGAGTTTCAAAGTTTCGTTCTATTAAAATAAATAACACTAAGAGTTGACAAGCAAAAATAGAAAATGCAAGTAAGAAAGAAAAAAGTAAAAGAAAAGATTAAAATTGGAAGAGAAATTAGAAAGGAAATGAAATAAGTATGATGGGTCCCACAGTATATAAATGGCAGCCAAAAAAGGCCTCACACAACTGATAATACGTGAGCCTCGCACAAAATAAAAATTTTCCTATACATACACACACTTGTCTTATTTATCTAAAAATTGAATTTTTTTCATCTGGGCATTCATATATATGTGCATATTCACACACTTACTTGCCTTAATTGTTAGTTGTGTAGATCTGAAAATGTGAAGCTCATTGAAACTCTATTAGAGTCATGATCGAAGCTTTGAGCTCGCTGAAACACCTGCAACAGAAACTAAAAGAAAAGAATCGGAAAGGGGAACGGGTATTCATTTTTAAAAGGTGTGAATTAACTTTTAGTAATAAAGAAAAGAAAATAAAAAGAATATAAAAAATTAATTTATAACATGACGCTAAAGTGGCAGCGATGTAATACACCACATATTGTGAGAGTGGTGTTACGTGTCTCAAGGTAGTATTAAATTCACTTTTAAATAGTAAGGGTGTGTAATAGGTCGTCGTAATAGTTTAAACGTGTGACTGACTTTTCGGTACACAAGTTTGAGGGGAAATTTATATCATATTGTTAAATTTATTGTTATGTAACACTAAAAGGTTTCATTTTGTGTAACAATTAATTTGGTGTGATTACATTATTATCTCTTTTTTACTTAATTTATTTATTATTTAATAATCTTATTTTATTTTTTACCCTTTGAAACTACTTTTTACGTAGGTTTAACATTATATAACGACAGTAATTAATTATTATCTTTTTCAAATTAATGCAATACAATACAAATTACAATATGAAACATAGACTCTATGTTTATATAATACATTTATATGCAATCATGTGGTCTATTCTTTTTGTGTTGATTTTTACTTGTTATTGTTTAGTATAAATGTTACATAGTGTATAGTATAAACTAGAGGTGTCAAATGAGCGGGTTGTGTTGAAATTGAAGATATTAAAATGGGTTGAAATCAACATTGGGTTGGGTCTTGACCCGCCCAAGTTTATTTGGGCTCAAATGAGCTTAAAAACGGGTTGGGTCTTGGCCCATCCAATTTGACCCACTTAATCTCAATAATTTTAATATATTGTTATTTAAGTTTTATATACACAATTTGAATTTCAACTCAAGAGAATTTTAAATTTTTTTTTACAAATGGATAGATAAATCCTAAAAGATATAAAGTAGATTGTAATTCATATCTTCAATAGAGGGAACATATATTACTTCAATACAAATAAAAAGTCTTAAAACTAGTTGAAATTAGAGATTAAATTGCGCTCAATTGAGGATTCTCTTAAAATGGGTTAATGCTTGAATGACTTGAGATTGAACCCAATTTAAATTATCTTAAGTCCAATCCTTAAAATTTTGGGCGGGTTGGACAGATTAGCTATAGTTGGTCTCATTTTTGACACCCTAGTATAAACGTTTACATCTATGTACAAGACTTTACTATTATCTATAAAAGGATTGATAGACTATTTAGGGTCGTTTCATAGAGGGCATCAGAAAAAATAATGCACGCATTAATTTTATACTTTACTAATTGTTGCTCCCCATTATACATGCAAGTGTACGTGGTCGCGCAAGTAATATAGATTCTTTAAAGAAACGAGTTATCATTCCCATGGGACTTATGATCGATTTATATCTAACACTCAATTCCACAAATAAAATAAAAGTAACCTTTTCAAGAGTTGGTGATGGTTGTTTACTGCTACTACGAATTATGCAATAACTAAAAGTAACTATTGTGAACGACTTTAAGATGATATTTCAAGCAAGTAAAAGACAATTCCAAGGCTGCAGCATGTAATGAATCTCTTGTATCATATTATCGGCTTAAAACTAATTTTAGTTGTCAAGTTACTGGTTTACATGGTTAATTGTATGAGTTGGGTTACACACCTCTAGTCACCTACTCCAATTAGTTGCCTAACTACATCGTTAAGCGGAGATAAACAGACTAGCTGGCGAGAGTTTATATTTCATCCTGTTTCGTAACCAAGCAAGTTGTTCATCCGGGCGTCACTCCTGAACACAAATCACCTCAACTTAATGGGTCGATCATGCTCTCTATAATCTCTGGTCTATATAATTCGTCCTCTCTCGATTTTAAGATTAGACAATAGATTTATCTTATGGTGCACAAGCATAAAATACTAAAACAAAAATATAGAAGTAACTTATAATGACAACCAACAATTAATTCATAAACCTTAAATAATCAACATTCAATCAGTAGCTACAGCCCAGAACTAGGGAGTTTAGCCACTCATGCTATCAAAAAACCACAAAATACTATTGTTCATGCGATTTCCGAAAAATATAAGAGTTAGAAGATCAAAACCTATTATAAACGATGAAACTTTCTCTTGCACACCAAAATAATGTCGAACCCTAACTATGTAGCCCAAAGGGTCTATTTATAATAGTTGGGAAAATTAGAGTCAAAATCTACTTCAACAAGGAGTCCCTTTTAAATCAAATTTCGCTCAAACGTCCGCAAGGTTGTGGGGCATCGCACCCTAATTGTGCTTGGCAGGCTGGCGCGCCGCGCTGCCAGTGTGCCAAAATGCAGCCCCAGTAAACTGGGCCTTGGTGCGTCGTGCCCTTGCTGCGCCAGTGATGCTGGGGCGCTGCGCCAGCTTTTGCTCCTGGCGTCACTTGTCGTCTTCAACTCCTTTTCCTTTCTTGAATCGATCACTTCCTTTAGGAACCCTGCAAAACTGCTAATCATGTATGTTAGTATGCAATCATCGCAATTCGAAGTAAAACATGTTAGTTAGATTAGTGAATGTCCTTAAACTCACGTTAAAAGATTGGTAATTTGTAGTAATTGGGCATATAAATATGCCTAAGATCACCACCCCACACTTAAACATTTGTTAGTCCTCGAACAAACTCTATCTTATTAAATCACACTCTTTTGCATATCCCTTGGACTTATCAACCCACCTTAAAATCAACCAAACATTTTTAATCATGAATTTATAGTTCACAATGGATGCAACATTTTAAAACTTTTACACCAAGTTACAACACATATGCTCAAAGAATCTTTTACTATTTTTTTGGGCTAATGCAAACTCATACAAACATACCAATTAGATAATCCGAACATATGCCATGAATTCCCTCACTTATTTGTGTTTAGTGTAGCCTTTCACTCAAGCAATCATAATATGAACAAGGCCTATTTTTCAAACAATCAACTCACTCTCACAAATGAAGTTCTTACTTCTCTCAACATGCCATAAGTTTCCGCGTAGTGTATTCTCAATTTCACATTGTATTTCTCAAGGAATCAAGAGGAGTTCTATTTGGTTGTAATGTTGGTTTAAGGTAAGGGAGGGAATATTTAGGAATCATTTTAGTGACTACCCCTCCCTAATGCACATGTCATTGTTTTGACAACAAAAATCCTCCTTAGCTTTTCTTTCTTCTTAGTACGCACTTTATGGATATTTTCTTTGTTGCTCCATCTTTGCCCATTATTCTTTTTTTTTTTTTTTTATATAAATGCCTTCACACTAGCCACCCCTTCTCAAGATTTTAAGGTCCGAGTGAGGTACACAATATCCGTGGTAGGACCAGGGACAATGTTTAGAGCATATTAATGAAATAGCCACCCTTAATTTAGTTGAGGTGCACAATGTTACTAAGGACCAGGGCCAAAACAGAGTTTCATTTATTCTTTTCTTTTTCACACAATTTAGCATTTCACCCTTTCTCATATCAACCAACATTTTCAACCCTTCTTCTTAACATAGTGCATTAAGGATTTCATTGGGATCAAAAGATTTTGGTATCAAGCACAAGAGTTTCGGCTTATCATGTGGCTTATCAACAAACAAGGCTAAAGGCTCAATAGGGCTTCACTAGGGGTAATTTCAATGGTAGGCATACACTTAGAGTCAAGAATTGGCTTTTTTCAAAGAAACGCCTCAATCACATTCCCCAAGTGATACAAGCTACTTATTCAACACACATAAGGTAAGGTCTAGATATCAATTGAAGCAAGAACCAAAACAACAACTCACCACTTATGGCATCATGACATATATAAGGACATATCAACTACCATGCTCATACATCTTGCATTACGGTACTACTACACAATTAAGCACATTTATTTTTATTTAGAGTCACAACTAAGAACACATGCTTGTTTCAAGGTTAACATTCTTTTGCATTTTTCCACTTATGACTACCCATGACGTCTCGCTAACTTTTTCAGACATAGTTTCAAAAGACTGAGGTTGGTTTCTCAATCCTACTCCTCTATGTGACTAATTTTCCCTTAAGACGGTCGTCATCCATCCATCATCGAGAACTGTCATTCCTACGACAACTATAAGACTCAATAAAGCAATAAAACTAGTCCTAGTTGGTTCAAAGGGACTATCCTCAGTAAAAGTACCGAAAACAAACGCTGAGGAACCCAAAAATTTTTTTAAGCATAAACTAAAAACTAACTTAACTAACTAGACTCGATATATTAATAAACTATGTACAATGAAGTTCAACTTCCACCCCACACTTAAAGAAAACACTATCCTCAGTGTGCAAAGTAAAACAAAGTGAAAAGGTAAAAGAGAACTCCCTTTCGGCCTCTAGGCCACGTGCTGCCAATCAACAGCCCACATCAGTATCACCATCTCCAGGGCCAGTATTATTCGATGCATCCTCATATGAGCCATCCTCCTCATCAGCAGTGGCATCATCATCATCAATATGCTCTTGGAAAGCCAGGCCCATCCGACACAAGTACATCGCGCTATCCGTCAAAGGGTAACGCTCCGCTAGTGTCACCATTTCATCCTCAGTCACCGAACGACCACCTATCCGCAGTTATAGCTCAACCATTCCAAACATATGCCCCATCCAACTATCATCACGAGCTTGCCTATCAATAACAGTTAACACGGTCCTTTGCGATGGATCGTGCGCTGTAGTTCTTGTGACATCAACCAAGCGGTACACTAAGTGAGGGGCACGGGGGAGAGGGGGGACACATCATGAACTTTTTCCTCAATTTGTAAAGCCCGGAGGTACCTAGTAATGATGCTCCCATAACAGAAATGCCATCTCTTATTTGTCCTAAACTTAAGCATGTTTTGCTTTAAAATAGCCCCCACATTCACCAGCAAACCTTTCAACAAACGGTATACTAGCACCACTCTCTCCCTAGTGATATCAGTCATATGCTTACACGGTAGTAAGGTGCTACACACAAATTTCAACCAAATTCGAGCCTCCAAATTGAAGTGACCATAGTGAAAAGTCAAATAACGTCCCGTGTCTCTAACCCTATCCCACCGCGCCACAGAATTCACCCCACACAAAGTATGCCTAATATCACGATAAGGGGGTCTTTTAATCATTGCCAGAAATTCAGAATTTTCACATTTTGGTGTACCCAAAAATTCAAACCCGGCTATCCTTAATTAACCCTTGGTTTAACTCAACACGATATGCATTCCAATTCGCATAATATTCACGGACTAAGCTTAAATTACACTCACATTGATCCATGAAGACATATTGAAGTCCTAAGGCATGGATTTGGGAGTGAATGTGAGGAAATTCTAGTCGTAACCACCCCTCATCTACGTACTCATCACCTAGGTACTTGGATTCTTGTTGACATTCGTACCAATCCTCTCCATAGTGCATTAAAGCTTGCTTGCCAAATTTTTGAGGCGGCAAATTGGTGGTTTCCCGATTATAACTTCCGTCAGTCGCTCCTTTCCTACTCCTCTTAGTACCCGAACCACTAGCAACATTCTTACCCTTAGGAGCCATTTTTACACCCTATCAATGAAATAAACTAAGAAAAGAAGAAGAAATATTTTTAGGGAAAAAGTAGGGGGGTCGGGGATGCAGTAGGGTGGGTGGTTGGGGTTTTGAAAGTTTAGTGGATTGGAGTGGATTTTAGGGGGTGAGAGGTGGGGAAAAGGCAAGGGAAGAAGGTTTTAGTAAGGATTAATGGAGGAATGTGGGATTTTGGGAAGAAAAGAAGTGGAGAAGAAGAAGAAAAATTTGGAATTTGGAGGAGAGGGACGGTTAGAGAGAGAAATAATGGGGAAAGAGTGAAGTGGGTTTTGGGTAGGTGAAGGATTAAAAGTGGGTTTTAAGTGGGTCCCACAAATTTCCCAACAATTTTAGGAAACTTCTTGGCGCGATAGGGGGGCGGTGCGCTGCTAGAAACCACCCACAGTCAAACTCCTTCTAGCGTGAGGCTTCCTGTCTGCGCCTGCCATCGGCGTTCTCTGGGGACCTGGCGCGATAGTGGCGCATTGCATTGCCAGTGTGCTAAAAAGAGGCCCCAGTAAGTTAGCTTTGGAGTGGCACGCCCAAATTGCGCCCAAACAACATTTTTCAACGTATTTCTTCTATTTTTGGGTGGTTTCTCCACATATGACTTGCGCATCAACCAAACAATGTGACATAATAATGGTGGGTTGCCCCCCACCCAGCGCCTTAGTTTTAGTCGTGGCACGACGCATCTTTTTGTATTTTTCTTTATAACTTCGAAAGTACTATCCAAATGACAAACTAAAAAAATAAAAACTCTACACGTAGAAATTTGAAACTAAGCTAAAATTTCAAAATTAATCCAAACAACTACCTATTGCATATCATTCACAGGTTGTCTCTCGTGTAACACTTGATTTAACATCGCATCATGACTCAGCTTGGATCATTCATCATTTAGCTTAAGAGCCTCCCGATCACGATCCGAATCGACACCAAAGTAGTGTTTCACCCTTTGCCATTTACCAAGAACGTAGGGCCAGTATCACCTTTAAGTTCAACAACCCCATGTTGTGTTATTCTTACCACTTCGAACGGACCACTCCATTTAGACTTTAGTTTTTTGGGAATAACCTCAATCTAGAGTTAAAGCGTAGTACCTTTTCTCCTTAAGTGAAAGTACGAGTAACTATGTGCTTGTCATGCCACCTTTTCATCTTTTCTTTGTAAAGCTTGGCATTCTCATATGCATGGAGCCTAAAATCCTCAAGTTTATGCAATTGATTCGCTCTCTTTCTACCGGCTAGCTCGGGGTCCAAGTTCAACCTCTTAATCGCCCAATAAGCTTGGTGTTCTAATTCCGTGGAAGATGACATGCTTTACCAAATACTATGTGATAGGGAGAAGTTTCTATGGGTGTCTTATACACAATCTTATATGCCCACAATGCATCATCTAACTTCTCACAGCAATCTTTCCTCTGCGCATTCACCGTTTTCTGCAAAATTTGCTTCACATCTCTATTCGAAACCTCCACTTGGCCACTTGTTTGGGGATTGTAAGCTGTAGCAACCTTATGACGAATACCATACTTAGCAAGAAGATTTTTAACTAGATGGTTAATGAAATGCTTACCTCCATCACTTATGATTGCCCTTGGAGTGCCAAAGCGAGTCAAGATGTGCTTCTTGATGAACTTTATAATCACCCTTGAATCATTCGAAGGAAGTGAGACAGCCTCAACCCATTTACTCACATAATCCACAACCACAAGGATGTATTGGTTTCCATTCGATGGATGGAAGGGATCCATAAAGTCAATACCCCACACATAAAAAATTTCCACCTCTAAAATGTTACTTAGCAACATCTCATGTCCTTTTGAAATAGTACCCAACCTTTGGCATTTATCACAACCATTCACAAAAGCAATAAAATCTTTAAATAACGAGGGCCAAAAGAAACCAGATTGTAGTACCTTAATGTGTCGTGCGCTCTCCTCCATGGTGACCTCCATATGGGTTAGCATGACACTTTTCGAACACTTATTGAACCTCATACTCCGGAATGCATCTTCTCACCACCTGATCCACTCCTTACTTGAAGAGTATGTAAGATTAAATACTTTCAGGATCTTGAACATGATAATCTTACATAGAGAATCTTAGAGGCACATACCTGATGCGGAAGACATCATCACAAAGAGAAGCGGAAGCGTTAGTCGTAAATTGGTTTCTACCTCCTTGCCCTAATTTTATGTTACCACAACCGTCAACGATGGAATTAATCTAGAGAATATGTGGTAACCCTAATGGGTGGAGGGAGGACCAATTTATAGAGGTTATAACTTAATCTGGCACGTCCATCAAGTAACCAATGTACGGACGAGATCTATTCCTTATTAAATATTATTTATGGTATTACTTTGATTCCAAGTAAACTTGGGCCATAAGTAAGAAATAATTAATAGTAAATAAATAATAATTCTTACATTCTCCCACTTGGCCCAATGACCATATAACATTAATATTTAATAAATATTAGTTGCGCGTCTAATAAATCTCTTCTATAATATCCATCATAAATACCACAATATAACAAACTACTAATGCGAGTTATGTCGGTTGTACATAAATTTTAAGCTACATACTTCCTTCCATATACTACTGCATTAGCAACTTATCATACTAGGTTCATAAGCTATACAAACATATAACATTTTATGGTCCACAATAATGTCTCATAGAGACTTATCTTGTGATATCTCGAACAATAATGTGTACACCATTATGAGAAACAAGAAATTCATTAATGTATATCAGAAACACATAATTTGAGCTCAGAGTGTAAAGATATCATAAGTGCATCAATCATAAGTACAACAAAGACCCATTCTTTAAACATGTTCTTTATATGTCTTTGGTTGTAAGCCTTTTGTTAATGGATCTGCAATCATGAGATCAGTTCTAATATTCTCAAGTAACACTCTTTGTTTCTGAACTTCTTCCTTAACAGTAAAGTACTTTTCTTAACCATACTAGTTTGGCACATTTGGAGTACTTATCATTCTTGGAGAAGAATATTGCTGCAGCACTATCACAATAAATTTTCAGCGGCTTGGTAATGGTGTCGACAACCCCAAGTCCTGAAATGAAGTTTCGCAGCCATAATGTATGAATTGTGGCTTCATAACATGCCACAAACTTTCTTTGTAGTTTTCTTTTTAGTGATCAATTCCAGGATTACTTTGATATCTTCCTAGCATTTCGACCGCAAAACTAATATCCAGTCTTGTGCAAGTTTGAACATACATCAAACTTCCAACAATAGAAGAGTAAGGAATTATTTCCATTTCTTTTCATTCTACATTATACTTTGATATCTTCCACATGATTATTGGTACTGTCTCAAAATTATATATCGAAAGAGTTCTAGAGAGATTTAACATGAAAAATTGTTCAGCAAAAATAGTTTCTATTAAAAAAAATTTAGGACAAATTTAATCTCATGCAATGCCTAAAGAATGATGTAGAACGAAAAGAAATGAAATCAATTCCTTTATCTTCTATTGTTGGAAGTTTGATGTATGTTCAAACTTGCACAAGGTCGGAATGCTAGGAAGATATCAAAGTAATCCTGGAATTGATCACTGAAAAATTATTATTTATTTATTTATGGCCCAAGTTTACTTGGAATCAAAGTAATCCTGGAATTAATCTTGGAATTGATCAATGTAAGAATTATTATTTATTTACTATTAATTATTTCTTACTTATGGCCCAAGTTTACTTGGAATTAAAGTAATACCATAAATAATATTTAATAAGGAATAAATCTCGTCCGTACATTGGTTACTTGATGGACGTACTAGATTAAGTCATAACCTTTATAAATTGGTCCTCCCTCCACCCATTAGGGTTACCACATATTCTCTAGATTAATTCTATTGTTGACGGTTGTGGTAACATAAAGTTAGGGCAAGAAGGTAGAAACCAATTTACAACTAACGCTTCCGCTTCTGTTTGTGATGATGTCTTCCGCATCAGGTATGTGCCTCTAACATTCTCTATGTAAGATTATCATGTTCAAGATCCTGAAAGTATTTAATCTTACATGTGGTATCTAGGGCTGGCAGGGGGACCGGGTCGGCCCGCGACCGGTTCGAGAATCGGCTCGCTGGACCCAGTTTCGTACATTTTCGGGGGTTCGGGATAGGGGACCGGTTAGGGGCCGGTTCACCCTTTGGGCTCGATTGACCCGGCCCGGTCCCGACCCGAATGAACCGCCCGGTTCGCGGGATCCCCTAACATCTTTTTTTGAATTATATCAGTTGGGCAACGGCTAGTGGGCCCCCCCCCCCCCCCCCCCCCCCCCAACGAATTTATTGACTGTTTTTTCCCTTCCCCAACACCCCCTACCACCCCTACTTTTAATACTTTACTTTAAACCCTCAAGTTATCATAAATACACTTTAACTCGCTTTTAATATTATAAATACCCCTCTATCCCTTATTATTTCTTACAAAATCATATATTCTCTCATCTATTTTTTATATCATCTCAAGTCTCAATCTTTTATTCCATTTAAGTCTCATATTTTATCATAATACATATATTTCAATTCTAAGTTTTCATATTATATATCATAATATATATAATTCTCATATTTGCTATCAAATATTAAAGTTCCAAATTACAAGTTACAACAAACTACAAGCTTCAAGAATCGATTATAACGTCTGGTATTAACGCAGAGGTTTGGTACATTCGTTTCATAATATTTATATTTTATTTTTCGTCATTAATTTTTGTGTTATTATTATTTTTATATTATACTTTACATATAATTAAATATGAATTCTAACAAAAAAAATACTGGTAAAGGAAAAGAGAAAGAACCAAGTGGCATTAGTAGATTATTTAATTTTAATAAAAAAAGTAGTAATGAAAAAAATAAGAGTAAATGTGGTGGTACTTCTAGAGTTAGATTTAATACAAATGATTCTACTTATGTTAATGATACTTCTTATGATATTGATTCAAATGCTCAATGTTTTACTTAAAAATATATGTAAAAGAAAAATGACTGAGTTTTGAAAAATCAATCAAACTTATGATTTAAGAGAAATCAACTTTCCAAAAGAACAGAGTCGCCACTTAATTTTTAGTAAAAATCAAGAAAAAATTAAAGGTTTTCAAAAGATTTAAACAGATAAAATCCATTGAAAATAAAAGAGTTCGAAGTTCAATGTACATTCCAAGAAGGTGTTAGGCCCTCGGAATGCCCGCTAACTCGCGGTTGACCGGCGATTTGACCAAAATGATTTTGACTAATTTTGAAATTTTAACTTAAGTAAAAGAATTCATTTATTTTAACTAATTTTTTTTGAAATTTAAATTAAATTAAAAGAGCTCATTCATTTTAACTTTTTTTTTTCCATTACTATTATTACTTTTATCATTTCTAATTTATTTTTAGGGGAATGAACTAAAGGGGAATCTTCTAAAGGGGAATAGTTTATAAAATGTCAACAAGACTAATATTAAAATATAAACTAAGTAATAAAATATATATACTTTAATTCAAAAATAAATGAAATGACCATTCTTGGGGAATTTAATTAAATTAAATCATAAGATAATCAAAAAGTTAGTCAAATATAATAAAATACATAAGAGCAAGAAAGGGAATATCAAATTTGGGCCAAAGGCCCAAACCCCCCAAATCTTGGACCTGCTGAAATATTCTTGGGCCTTTGGCCCCCATTTGCTTTCAAGAAATTTGTGTATACGTTTTCATGTATATTCCTGTATACGGACCGTATTTGGGTCCGTATTTCTGCGTTTTTTCTTGAACATCAGCTTTTGACCTGTACTTTATCATCAAATTTGCGTTTCTTGTATTTTTGCAACTTGTAAATCGTATTTCCGAATGTATACCAGTGTATATAGCAGGTTTATTGGCCTGTTTTCACGCTTTTCAGGATCTGAAAATTTTGATTTCCAGCCTTTGCACTACCTGTAACCTATTCGCTGGCTATTTGGACTCGATAAAGAGAAGCACAATCCCCGAAATGCAAGGATAGGAAGCGGAGTCCCCACGGACTCAAGAGGGGTTCACATTCGACAAGAAAAAAGGGGAAAACATGTTAGTGAATTTTAAATTTTCCAATGACTTGAGAAATGATCGTATTTAGAGAACTTTTAATACCAACTTAATCAAATAAGTAAACCAAAACATAGAAAAGAATTACACCAAATTAATACATTAAATCTTGTGTAGTCAAACAATCATTTTATCATAAAAAGGGGAATGAAATAATATAATGAAAAGTATTAGCATGCTTTTATTTACTGCTTGGTGATCTCAAATAGCAAAGAAAATATGGCTATGTATTTTTGAAAAGACTAGTACAAGTAGCATGACAAATATATGTTTCATGGCCTAAACAAACTGACCAATGATTCTGGCAATTATTTTTTAAAAAAGAAGGTACCATAAACGACATACAACCCTTATTCTTTTAAAACTTAGCATGCTGAAAATATGATATGGTGTATTAAATATTTAAAACTAACATAGTAAACAACCGATAGCATGAGAGAAAGCGCAAAAAATAAGGAGAGAACAGAGATTGAAGAAAAATAGTAGAGACAACACACAACCTCGAAATGTTGACATCTTGATTCGTTCTTTAAACTAAGGAAGAAAGAACAAAGGATATGATGTCGGGTACAGAGTCATAACGCTGATTCATAACAAATAGACACAGACCGATATTAACAAGAAAATTTCGAAACCAATCATAGAAGTATTATAGTAAAACTAAGACAATAGGAGTAGCATCAATCAAAAAACCAACATTCCAATATTTCTACATATGTTCAGGTCACAGTAGAGACCAACCGATGAAACAATAGATAAAAGATACGGAAAAAAAAACTTCAACCCTTAAACAAACGAACCAACCACAGACCGATTTACGATAAACAGTGAGTCATAATAAGCTCAAGCATCATCATGTAAACATCCCACACACCAACTTATTAAAAGCAAAGATAGTTGAATAAAAAATGTGTATTACCTTTAACGATGTAGCGGATCCGGGACGAAAATAAGCAAACGAGTGGTGATTCTTCCACACACAGATTTGAAACTTTTTAGTATAAGATTAGTTCAAAGAAATCCCAACCCCTCTTTTTTGAATCCTGATTTACCTACTCGAAAAATTCTCTTTTTCAAAAAATCCACAGAAAAAAATTTCCCCCACACCATGAATAAGAAGGGATTACTTATACTGGAAAAAATTAGAATTCGGATAGGGGGAAAGAATCAAAATTCGGATGAGACAAGGCACGTTTTGAATTCAAATTCGAAAATCTTTCACCATTTTGGGGGAGACACCTTTTCTTGCAAAAATTGCCCCATTCTCGAAGAGGAAAGGGGTAGGACGCGTGCCTTTCTTTGTGTTGCCCTGTTGGTACTAGTTGAAAAGGACATTGGAGAAGAAGACAAGAAGAATCGCAACCTAGTACTGGTTCACGCGTTCCTCGTTGCTTTCGTATATTTTGATGGGATTTTGAGACCGCGAAGACGCCGTATGGTCGTTGTTTGTTGCTGCGTGAATTCTTGTCGCTTTGCCAAAAAAAATGTCGTCCGTATTAACGCAGCTTCTGGGTCGCTGTGTTGTTATCATGAAAGAGGAAAAAAAAGGCTGTTGGGTTTTCTATTGGGATTAGAAATCGGGTTTGGGCCGGGTCAGTTTAGGAGTATTAAAGTGGACTGGAGGGAATTCTTGTGCTGAGTCTGAGGGTAATTAGTTTGGGCTGCTGGAGATTTTCAAGAATGGCCCAAATTGATTAAAAAAATGTTAAAAAGGACACGGCTATATTTTGCTATTGCAAACTTGGGTTACAATTATAGCCATAGAAATTGAAAAATAGCCAAATTGAGATAATCCAACGAATTACGCTAGGAATTTGAATGAGATGAATTAATATTAATTAATTAAGGAGTTTCTTAATTTCAACGAAATAAAATAATTAATTTAATTATAAACCAATTAGTTCAAAGATATAATTTATTATATAGCTAAACTAATTAGTAGGATATTTATGTAAAAGTTTTTGATGCAATTTTTGAATATTTACAAAATATACTTATTATATAGAAACATATTTATTAGTTAAAAATCATAAAATAACTAAAATTACCTATAAGTAACTCGAAAAGTATTTGAATTTTTATAAAACTAATTATTTCAAATCGTTTGAAATTAAAGGAGCTCGAAAATTAATTCTTCTCGGGGAGGGTCAAAATTGGGTGTCAACAACTGTCCCTCATTTTATTTGGATTGATGCAAAAATCCGATGAAAATGAGATTGACTAATCCAATTTTGACCGACCACGTCCTCGTCTTTTGAAAAAGAAATTTGGTACGGACTTTAGGAATTATGGCTGAACCCCGGAAATGGGTTTCCTATATATCTCAGGCTATATGAGAATTCAGGTCATTTGTAGTTCGATATGATTGATTTGACGCACGATTTTGAAAGAATTCAAAAGTCATCCCGGTATCGGATTATGAAGAGACCGAAATGCTCGGAAATAAGATTTAAGAGCGAGTGTTGGAAGACAACCGAGTTTTCAGCATTAATCCCACCTACATATCCTTAAACATTAGGAATCAGGCTGCTTGTAGTTCGACTCGATCGGTTGGAAAGGAAATCTATTATCCTAGATCACCTTTGGTTTCGGAAAAGCGACAAAGTGAGTCGAGTGTGAAAAGGAGGCTTGCAACCTCTTGGTCATGAATGTGGTGCACTTCACACCCATAATTAAGAACTTACACGGACATAATTTCCAGGGCTCTTGGTGCATTGTCACTCCGATTGGAAAATTGCTTCCGGTGAACCCAAGAATTTCCGTATTTGAAACTGAAACCGACAAACCTAAAGATAAACCCACATGCCTTCTGATAGGGGTGTGGTTTGATTGTGGTGGAAGTCGCTCATCTGCTCGCATCCTAAGAGTTTGACACTCCTCTTTGGACTATGTCCCAGTTCGCTGCTAAGAAAAAGTTCCACGTTGTGCTGCATCCTAATTGATGTCGTCCGCACCTGTGGTTTATTTTGAGAATCCATCCTCTTGGATGCTCTCGACAAAGACTGAGATAAAACTCATTAGCATAAAAATGCAATTCAAATGGAGGGATAGTGTCTTTTACCATGTTGACACTTAATTACTCTCCTTGAACATTTGGCGTCAACTCCATCGGGTACGACGCAAAGCAAATAAAGCTAGTGTTTCATATTTGCAATATAATCTTCAATGTACTCTTCCTTTGATTAATAAAATAGTTTGATGTAATATGTTGACAGTTCTCTTGACGTCGTTGTTGATAATTCTCTTGATGTCATTTTGTAAAGAAAAAATGATGCCGTCGATGTTGATCTTCTTGTGATGCGTAAATCTTTCTCTTGCAATGCATAACTTTTTTTTCGCTATGCATGAATCCTTCTCTTGCTATACATGAATCTTTTTCCCGTGATGCATGACGTTTTCTTTTGCTATGCATGGTTTCTTCTTCTTGCTATGCATAAGTCTCTTTCCCGCGATGCATGACTTGTTTATCTTGCAATGCATGACTTTTCTCCACGATGCATGGATCTTCTTTTGCAATGCATGAATCTTTTTTTTTCTCTTGCAATACATGAATCTTCTCTGCGATGCATGACTTTTTTCTCTTGCAATACATGAATCTTCTCTGTGATGCATGAGTTTTTTCTCTTGTTGTGCATGGATCTTTTTCCCGTGATGCATGAATCTCTTTCTCGCGATGGATGAATTCCTTCTTCCGCGATGCGTGAATCTTTTTCCCGCGATGCATAAATCTCTTTCTCGCGATGCATGACTTTTCTTCTTCTTGCAATACATGAATCTTCTCTGCGATGCATGACTTTTTCTCCTGTGCTGTATGAATTCCTTCTCCCGCGATACATGAATCTTTTTTCCGCGATGCATGAATCTCTTTCTCGCGATGCATGATGTTTTCTCTTTCTATGCATGACTTCTCCGCGATGCATGACTTGTTTCTTTTGATGCCTCCCCGGTACCAAATGAAGATAATGCTTCACCGAGCAACATAGGTGATCTTCTGGGTATCTTTTGGACGACGGTATCGTCTCAATCGACAATATAAATAAAATGATCCTCAGAGTAATGGCATCATCATATTTGACAATACGATATAAATGACTCTCTGAGTAATGGTATCGTCTCAATCGACAATATAAATAAAAATGACCCTCGGAGTGGTGGTATCATCTTATTTGATAATACGATATAAATGACTCTTCGAGTAGTGGTACCGTCTCATTCGACAATACAATATAAATAACCTTCAGGATAGAAAGATTATCATATCTGATTATATAATGCAGACAAATGTCTTCCAGGTTTCTTTAGTTGCTGAAAAATAAAAATATTGCTCTCTTTGTGGCTTTCGTTTGTTCCATCTCTGACCATAGTTGTATGTTCATTATGGACTTCGCCTTGTTGGGAATTGAATAATGTTATTCATATTCCAAAATCTTTGATATAAGCAGCATAAAATATTTCCTATAGACCTGCATCCACATAAAAATTGTTAGTTCTTTTTTTAAAATGAACTGATCTGTGTTGATATCTTCAGGTGTCTGCTCCTTGTCTTGCTATCTCTTGTTGATTTCTCCGATCTCTCGCTTCTTAATAGATAAGACAAAACATTTTTATGCAAAATAATTAGAACATGAAGGAAAATCTTTCAAGGAAAATAGATTTTCAAAAGTAATGTTTGGAAAAAGTCACTACCGAGTGTCATGTGACGTCAAACTTAGTGAATCTCTTTGAGGTTGATGCACCGAGGTCCATGTGATCACTTGCTGGGAAGTATTCAAAGTTGCTCTAGACTGCCGATGAACCTTGTTGAAATTTTGAGGTCATCCTCAGAATTTTTTTTCTAGTTAACTAGCTTGGCTTATCTTTAACCGTTGGTGAGCAAATCACTAAATTTTTGAGATCTTCTCAAAAATTTTGTCTAGTTGCAAATTTAAGAGTAACTTCAGTCTCGACATTGTTGGAGAGGCCTTCATCTTGCGAATTTTTGAGTTCCCCTCAAAAAATTATGTCCCAGTTTCTATTGTAAAGAGAAATAAAAACCTTACGGGAGATATGATCGAACCATTGTGGCCCCTATGTATCCCCTGGAGGCAGGAATAAGGTGAAACGTAGTTCCCCTCAAAAAATTATGTCCCAGTTTCTACTGTAAAGAGAAATAAAAACCTTATGGGAGATATGACCGAACCATTGTGGCGCCTACGTATCCCGTTGAGGCAGGAATCAGGTCAAACGTAGTTCCCCATCTTAAGGATTAACATAAATATGAAATTTACAAGGAAATCGACCGAGGCCGACATAGGCCGCCTACGTATCTCATTCTTGAGAATTTAGGTCAGACGTAGTTCATTACAAAAGGAAATATTAAAAAAAAAGGGATAAAAGGGTGATTGAGGCCAACATAGGCCGCCTACGTATCTCATTCTTGAGAATTCAGGTCAGACGTAGTTCATTACATAGGGAAATATTTTTTTAAAAAAAGGGAAAAAAGGGTGACCGAGGCCGACATAGGCCGCCTACGTATCTCATTCTTGAGAATTCAGGTTAGACGTAGTTCATTACATAGGGATAGATTCTAAACAAAGCAAATACAAGCAAATGGAACGATTACAAGGAAATAACAGAAATACAAACTGGAACTTCACACATAATATCTCTTAACAGTATCTGAGTTGATCGGTTTTGGCCATTCGGTGCCATCCATCTCCGACAGGACCAAGACACCTCCAGATAACACTTTGCGAACCATGTAGGGTCCTTGCCAATTTGGTGCAAATTTCCCTTTGTATTCATCCTGATGAGGGAAAATGCGTTTGAGAACCAATTGGCCGATTTCTAATATTCTGGCTCTTACTTTCTTTTGGAAAGCACGAATCATTCTCTGTCGATACAGTTGACCATGACAAACAACAACCATTCTCTTCTCATCAACAATGGTAGCTGGTCAATCCGCTTTCGAATCCAATCAGCATCGCTCAATTCGGCTTCTTGGATGATTCTCAATGAAGGAATCTCAACTTCGGCAGGTATAACTGCTTCTGCTCCATATACTAACAAGTATGGAATAGCTCCAATTAACGTCCTGACAATCGTTCTGTAACCCAACAAAGCATATGGCAACATCTCATGCCAACCTCTGCGATTATCAATCATTTTCCTCAAAATCTTCTTTATGTTTTTGTTGGTGGCTTCTACAGCTCCATTCATTTGGGGACGATAGGCGGTTGAGTTCCGGTGAGTAATCTTGAATTGTTCACATATCTCTCTCATCAAGTGACTGTTGAGATTTGCTCTATTATCAGTAATGATAGACTCTGGTACACCGAACCTACATATCAAATTGTTGCGAACAAAATCAGCTACAACCTTCTTGGTCACCGACTTATACGAAGCTGCTTCTACCCACTTGGTGAAGTAGTCAATGGCAACCAAAATGAATTTGTGTCCATTAGAGGCGGCTGGCTCTATCGGACCAATAACATCCATGCCCCAAGCTATAAATGGCCAAGGTGAACTCATAGCATTGAGTTCATGAGGTGACACTCGAATCAAATCTCCATACACCTGACATTTATAACATTTCTGCACAAACTTGCAACAATCATACTCCATAGTTATCCAAAAATAACCGGCCCGGAGGATCTTTCTCACCAAAGTGAGTCCATTCATGTGAGTACCACAAACTCCGGCATGTATTTGTTCCAGAAGCTTTGCAGCTTTACTAGCATCAGCACATCTGAGAAGGCCTAAGTCTGGAGTCCTCCTATAAAGGATTTCCCCACTTGCAAAGAAATTGAGGGCCATACGGCGTATCGACTTTTTCTGATTGAACGTTGCATTCTCAGGATAAGTCCTATCTTCTAAATACTTCTTGATGTCAAAATACCAAGGCAAACCATCTGGTTCCGCTTCAACATGCGAATAATGGACATGCTGCTCCTTTACCTCTATATCCACTGGATCAATATAACTTGTATCTGGATGTTTAATCATTGAGGCAATGGTGGCAAGAGCATCAGCCAACTCATTCTGCGTCTTGGGAGTGTGTCTGAACTCAATCTTGCAAAATCTTTTGCATAACTTCTGTATATACTGCATATACGGTGTGATCTTTGGGTTTTTCACGGCCCATTCCCCTTGAACCTGATGAATCAGCAAATCTGAATCTCCAATAACCAGTAACTTGTGAACATTCATATTAATTGCCATCTTCAGACCGAGGATGCAAGCTTCATACTCAGCCATATTGTTCGTGCATTCAAATCGGAGTTTAGCCACCATAGGATAGTGCTGACGAGTTTCTGACACTAAGACCACTCTGATTCCTTTCCTTGATGATTCGCCGCTCCATCAAAGAACACTCTCCAACTAGGGTACGCTTCAGAAATATCCTCACCCACAAATGCTATTTCTTCATTTGGAAAATAAGTCTTGAGCTGTTTATACTCTTCATCAACTGGATTCTCTACAAGATGATCAGCCAAGGCTTGTGTCTTTATCACCTTCTGAGTCACATACACAATGTCAAACTCACTCAAAAGCATTTGCCATTTAGCCAACTTCCCGGTCGGCATTGCTTTCTGGAAAATATACTTCAACGGGTCCATCCTGGAAATAAGGTATGTGGTATAAGAAGACAAATAATGTCTCAACTTTTGAGCGATCCAGGTCAAAGCACAACATGTTCTCTCCAAGAGAGTGTAACGAGCCTCATATGGAGTGAACTTTTTGCTCAAGTAATAAATGGCTCGCTCCTTCTTCCCAGTCTCATCATGTTGACCAAGCACGTATCCAATGCATTATCCGAGACAGACAAATATAGCAATAACGGACTCCCTTCTCGTGAAGGGACTAACACCGGTGGATTGGACAAATAGTTCTTAATGGTATCAAAAGCAGTTTGACATTCTCCGGTCCACTTGGTCAAGGCATCTTTTTTCAACAACTTGAAGATGGGCTCACACACCACAGTGGATTGAGCTATAAATCGACTGATGTTGTTCAACCTTTCCAGGAAACTCATCACCTCTTTCTTGGTCTTCGGAGGAGGTAATTCCTGGATCGCCTTGATCTTGGAAGGGTCAAGCTCAATGCCTCTCCTGCTGACTATAAATCCCAACAACTTGCCAGCTGGCATTCCAAAAGCACATTTGGCGGGATTTAACTTCAAATTGTATCGACGCAAGCGATCAAAAAATTTCCTCAAGTGAGTTAAGTGATCCGAACTCTCGGGGACTTAATTATGACATCATCTACATACACCTCGATCTCCTTGTGAATCATATCGTGAAAGATGGTTGTCATGGCCCTCATATAAGTAGCACCAGCATTCTTGAGACCAAAAGGCATCACCTGATAATGATATACACCCCAAGGCGTGATGAAAATTGTCTTTTCTGCATCTTCTTCGTCCATCAGGATCTGGTGGTAACCCGCATAACAATCCACGAACGACTTCATCTCATACTTAGCATAGTTATCAATAAGAATGTGAATGTTTGGCAATGGAAAATTATCTTTCGGACTAGCTTGTTGAGATATTTGTAGTCGACACAAATTCTAATTTTTCCGTCTTTCTTGGCAACCGGAACAATATTGGCTAACCAAGTCGGATATTGCGTCACTTCCACTACTTGAGACTCGATCTGTTTTGAAATCTCCTCTTTGATCTTCAAACTAACTTAGGCTTGAACTTTCGAGTCTTTTGTTTTACTGGACTGAAATCTGGATTGATCGGCAATTGTGGGACACCATATTCGTACTCAACCTGGCATGTCTTTATAAGACAGGCAAATAATCAATGTACTCCCTGAGCAAACGAACCAGGTCTTTCTTTGGGCTTCGTCAGATGGACACTGATTCTGACTTCTTTGACACATTTCTCATCCCGAGATTCACAGTTTCAGTTTCTTCAAGATTTGGCTTGTGTTGATTCTCGAATTGTCGAAACTCTTCAGCAACATGTTCGGGTACCTCATTTTCTTCTTCATATTCCTCACACTCATCATCACCTGCCTCATTTCGTTCACTCGATTCATGACATGACATGACATTGGCAGGTTTTAAATTAATATTACTGAAATCATAAATAAACAAAGTTAGGAAAGTAAAATATAAATAGATAAGTAAACAAACAAATTTTGATAAAAGAGACTTTTCATTTAAATTGAAAGACAAGCACAAACTTTGGCCATGGCCGAGGGCCATTTTGCCTTTTTAAACATCACAAGAGAATTTAAAAGCTTCAAACAAATAACAGTTTCATAAAGGGTGGGTCTCAGCCTCTTCCAGACTACCACCGTTTTAAAACAAAAAATGACGCATGTTTTTTCTACCCAGATGAGCGGGAAATCAGGAGTGGTGTGGAGGTCCAGTTCTGCAATCGCTCCTCAGGCTCTGCATCACGGATGCCTGATGTCCCAGCCTCTTCCTCGATGACCGCATCAATATCTTAAAAAAGGCCCCAGATTCCTTCCCCGAGATCAACATCGTTGACATTTTCTCATACCGGAAATGACTGGTACAGATGAGGAATTGGTCTGGCCAATGTTTGATCAATACTCTTGTTCTTCATCTCTGCTTCGTCAACATCTGTGGGGACATACCCCAAACCAAACTTTGCTCCTTTGGAGGGAATTTGGATAGGCTCGATGATTTCTTGAAAGTGCTTCCTCAATCCGAAACCTGGTTCGAAACCGTTCTGGAGCATGACGGTAGCAATCATCTTGTACACAGTAGGCATAGGAGGCTGCGGAGCCAAGTCATCACCGGTGGCATTTACCAGCTCAACCGTGTAGAAATCACAACCTCGAGAGACATCATCGCGATCGGTGGATACCCATTGGAATGACTCCCTTCACCATATATGACCAATTCCTGGTCCTTCCAAATAAAATTCATTAGTTGGTGAAGGGTAGAAGACACGGCCCCAGCCATATGAATAAACGGTCTTCCCAGAAGCAAGTTGTAACTGGTGTTGATATCCAACACCTGGAACTCCACATTAAAATCCGCAGGACCCACCTAAATATCCAGGTTACCGCACCCAATATGTCTCTTTGCACTCCATCAAAGGTCCTCACATTGACTTGGTTCTAGTAAAGCTTTCCCAAGTCAAATTTCAGCTGCCTCAAAGTCGAAAGTGGGAAAATATTAAGATCGGATCCGTCATCGACCAAGACGAGATTAATTATCATATCTCGACACATACGGGTGACGTGCAGAGCTTTGTTGTGCATCCTCCCTTCAAAGGGCAGCTCTTCGTCATAACAACTGATTCGGTGTCCTCGGATGACCTGGTTTATCATGGCTGCTAAATTGTCACTGTTAGTACCCACAGACACATAAGTATCATCCAAAGCCCTCATCAGAGCCTGCCTATGCAATTGCAAACTCATCAGTAAGGCCCACACTGAGATCTGAGCCGTCGTCTTCTCCAAATGCTTCACAATTGAATAATCTTTCGGCTGCATTTTTCTCTAGAACTCTTCGACCTCGGCTTCACTGATCAGCCTTTTTGTTTGGTCCTTCTTCTGCCCACCTTGGGCTAATTCTTTCGGTGTGTAGCACCTGCCAGATCTGGTCATACCTTGGGTAACAGCCGTTTCAATCACAAACTTTGGTTGGGTAAGAGTTTCTCGTGGCACCAAGGCAACAACCTTTTCAGGTGTCAGAATCATAAACTCTTTCTTTTCTCTGATGCTCAATGAAGCTACAGCCCTTTCCAGTTCATCAAGAGAAATCGAAACTATTGACTTCATCACGCACCAGTCATCATCTGTCTCTATCATATTGATAGTGGCGCCTCTATGATTTGGCAAAGGATTACTATTGACATTCGGCGCGACTGTGTGAAGATAGACCACGTTCTGATCAATCAGGTCTTGGATCTTATGCTTCAGGTTGATATAGTCCTAGGTATCATGTCTAATACTGTTGGAGTGATACGCACATCTCTGATCAGGTTTGTAAAACTTTGAGCTAGTGTCAACCGGCTTGGGACCCATTGGATGAATATATCCTGTCGCGGTTAATCGCTCAAACAGATTTGTTCGGCTTTTAATAAGCGGAGTGAAAATTCTAGCGGGATTTTTCTCAAATCTGGGATGGGAGGAATCGTAATTGCCTTGTTGAGGGGGAGGCATTTGGCGATAATTTGGAGCATTCGAACGGGGGGCTTGATATGTGGGATATGAGTTGGTTTAGTGGTTTGGTTGTGGAGCTTGGTAGTTCAAGGGGGTATTTTGGTAAAGTGGAGTTGGGGTTTGGTACATTGGGGGAGCCGTTTGGTAATTCGTCTGAACGTTGGCACAGTTAGGGGCGACATTTCGGTAGTGATGAGATGGAGTCTGGTAAACTGGAGGGGGAGTTTCGTAGATAGTAGGAGGAGTTTGGTAGTTAGGAAGGAGAGTATTTTGATAGGTGGGAAGAGAGGTGTTTTGGTAACTGGTGGGAGGGGTATTTTGGTAATCAACATGTGCATAACAAGCCGGGTACGAACTCTGTGAAGGTCGAGAACGACCTTGGTATGATGATGACTTCCTTGGGGTCTTCTTCCCCTCATAAGAGATAGATGACACATCCTCTCTTTTCTTCTTCAATAAGCTCGAAGATTCCGGAGAGGCAGCAACACGGGAAATCTTCCCGGTTCTCAATCCATCTTCGATAGTCTCACCTACCTTGACTATCTCAGCAAATTTTGCTCCAACGAGCAACATGATTCTGTCATAATATTCGGGGTCTTGCACCCGCACAAACACTTCGACAATTTCTTTTTCTGACATAGGAGGTCTAACTCTAGCTGCCTCCTTTCGCCATCTATATGCGAATTCTCTGTAACTCTCGGTCGGCTTCTGCTTCATCTTCTCCAAGAAGTAACGATCAGGAACAATCTCCACATTATAGGCGAATCGTTCGATGAAGTCTTTAGCCAGAGCGTTCCAGCTAGACCACTGTCTCGTTTCATGAGCCGTAAACTATTCTAGAGCCTCTCCGCTCAGACTTCGTCTAAAGAGCCACATTAACAAAGCTTCGTCTCTCCCAACTCCCACAAGTTGGTCACAGTAGGCCCTCAAGTGTGCTAAGGGGTTCCTCGTTCCTCCGAAGATGTCGAATTTTGGCACCTTGAACCCCTCTGGGAGGTCCAAATTCGGATGAATGCACATGTCTTCGTAACTCAACCTGGCGACCTCAGGAACGCAGTTCAATTCCTTCATGGCTTTTCTAATTTCCTCCTTCATATCTATTTTGGCGGTCTCTTTCTTTGATTTCCACTCTCTCTCCCTCTCCTCATAGTGGTCGAGCTCCGAACCATAATCATCATGCTCGTTAGGGACTGGTATTTGGAAAATGGCTTTTTGCAGTAGTGGTGGAGCAATAGAGAGGCTCTGGCCATTTAAATGAGCGTGATAGTTTTGGGGAAAAGTCTGGGGGTTGGTGTACTGGTTTTGGTGAAGGAGGAAAGTGCGTGGATTATTAGCGTTTTGGCTGTGGAGGGGTAGGCCAGTTTTGTGGTTTGCATTAGGGGGAGAGAGTGGTGCTTGGAGGTTGGTATTTTGAGGAGGGGGTGGTGTTTGATAAGAGGCTGAGGCGTAGTGGGGGTTTTAGGTGGTAAGGTCAATGACGGAGGGATTACGAGCAAATATTGTTTTCTGTGCATCTCGACCCTCATCTCAGCAATTTGTTGCATCAGCTGTAGGATCAATTTATTCTGATCAGCAAGGGCGGGCTGAGCCACCACGACATCAGTAAGGCTAGTTTCTTCGTTGTTATCACCCATTGCTTCTTTTCCTTTTTGTGAACTTTGACTAGGGAAGGAATCTGTAGGACCTTTAGATCTAGTGAAATAAGGATGATCGGCCAGTGTATCAATACAGATCAGTTCTAACTACCTGTAGAGAAACACAACTCAAAGGAAAATCTGTCAGTATTAGTTCCGGATGAATAATGCAAGACATCACATAGAAAGCAGATAAACCCATAAAAGTTGCTTCGCTTGAGGACACGTTAACCCACAAGTAATGGGGACTGATTTTTTGAACAAGCAGGAATTTGCTCATTTTATTTTGGGGCTAGTGACTCAGAATGGCTAAATTATGTTGAGCTAAGGTCTTCTCGCTGCATCTTCTGGCATTTGTTGATCTGAACTCAATGTTTCCTTGTCGAATGAAAGAGAGAAAAAGAAAATTTGAAAAAGATAGGGGCCGGGCCTTGAAAGGCTGCCTATATATCTCCCAAGGAGAATTCAGGCCCTACGTAGTTCGAATACAAAGGAAATTTCATTTTCATTCATTTATTTCTGGTGATTACAAGGAAAGTGAAAAAAAATAATAAAGCATCCTAAAAGATAGATGGTGCCTTCACTGAAGCTTCTTCCTCTGTCGTATTAGCCACGGGGGACAAACTCAACTTGAATCTTTCCCATATTGACGAGGGATTCCAGGTCATAGCGAAACCTGAGGCACCTTCCAATGTTGTGATCGATGGCATCATGAAAAGGGCAGGGCTTCCAGATCTCAATTCCAATGGGATCGATCGCTTCTTCATCCTTTCTGATAGAGGCCAAGACTCTTTTTTGAACCAACTGACTATAGATGTCCAGCAAAGTTTTCTTGAAAGGCGTGAAGTAGTGACAATAAAACAAAGTGTGCTCAGTGACCGGCATACTAGGCTCTTGTTGGTCACAGGTAAGGACTGTGTTCCCACCCCACATATACGGGATCTCCCCAACGTTGATCAGGTTGCGGATTGCTACCTTAAGCTCCACACATTCTTCTATAGTGTGTCCTTTTTGGTTTGGGTGGTAGGCACATGTCTTTTGAGAGCTTTCATGCCCAAACCCAAAAGTGGTTCCTTCGAGAGGCTTCAGCATACCTGACTCCTTAAGGTGCTCGTAAATGAGGGCACACGACACGACTCTTGCCCCCATGCTATGTGTCCGCTCATAAGCCTGGAGAGTGATCTTTTGGTCTCCTCCTTTCAGACGTCCCAGGAAGGGAGGCATATAGATGATTTCCTCAGCGGCATCTTCTTCAGTAGCTCCAGGGTAAGTGTCTTCGGGACCACTATTTGCTTCTTGATTGAAGAAAGAGCATTTCTCGCGTATCTTCTGAAGTCTCATAGTTATGTCATTCTTGAAGACGTCATGTTCCTTCCGCACAACAACTGTCCTTTTACTTATAACATCGCATTTCGTTCTTTTTAATGCCAATTTCACGTCTAGTGCCGCATTTGCTGCTTGTGCGACCGCGGTGGCAAACTCCACTTCTATTCTCCTTTCTTTGGTTTCTTGGATCTCTCGCCTGAGCCGCTGCAATTTCATCCTCAAATCCTCATCTATTAGCTCTACGTCGATACCCTTGCCTTTTTCCATGTTTGCAGCAATTTTACCTTTCCTGAGATAATAGGATTGTATTTTAAGATTTGGTATTGGGATTTTATTTGTGACTGAGAAACTTAAGGCTCATAGAATTTTGGTTGGACATTTTGGTATTGACTTGTATTTGATATTGTAGGAATTTTTGGAAATTTTGAAAAGGAGTGGGCTAAGGATGTCCTCATTCAAAGCAACGTACCACATAAACAATTAAAGCACACAAGTAAACAGACAAATATCGCGTCCTAAACATGCATGTGACCCTTTTGTGCCGAGGGTAGGCCTAGCAAATTGAAGGATGTACATGTCTTTTTAAGCCAATTCATTATCCCCAAAGTATTTCATTAATAGCATTCAAAATGCTTGACAAACATAAAATTGGGGAAAAGAGTTCGAAAAATAAATTACAAGACAAAGTACAAATAAAGCAATCCCACACAGGGGATGATAACAAACTCCAAGCTCATCCCGATCTTTCACCATGTCTGCTCCTCTTGGCTCTGCTGACCTCTTCCCACATAGCATATCTGTTCGCCCATAGGTGATCTCTTGCCAACCGAGCCCCTTCTTGATGTCTGAACCTCTCGACCGATTGAATTTGCTGCTCCATGCTATCATCTAATTCTAACATACATTGTCTGGATTTCTGTAGCTTTTGCTTCAACTGAGCTATGACTTTGGTGTCTTCTGAGTGTCGACGTTGATGCTCTAACTCATTCCTATCAAACTTCTCTTGGAGTTGGTGAAGTCGAATTTGATGCTTGGCTCCATCATCTGCAATAATATGGGGAACGTTTGGACCGGGTTTGATAGTTCCGGCGAGACTCTTCTTTAACCATTCTTTGTAATCCTTAGAACATTCCGGACGAAACCTATTTGGGACCGGCTTACCCAATACCCTTCGAGTCTTTCATAATTGAAGCATCTTTTTAGTAAAAGCGACTTCACCATTTTCATGATCCGTCACAAATCTTGTCATGTCTTCTATCTGAGGAAGCTCTTGTTTCCCTCCTAGCTGTCTAAATACTCGAGAAGGAGCATATGGCCGAGTTCCTCTCAACCCATCAAATATCAAGTAGGAGGCCTTTCCACTTCGGATCACAATTTGTTTTGTTACTACCAAGCATTGGATCGACCACTGCACATTTTCCTCTCTCAAACCCTGAAGTCTCAGGTACCAAAACTCTTGGTCTCCAGTCCTGTTAAAATGATTACGTTGCACCCACCAATCGTGACTTTCGAGTTTGTTTGGTATTTCCAAGGGATCTGGTTATGTTGGATCATGAGCTTTGATCAAGTGTCTCATCATCCACCATTGAAGTATCAGGTTGCACCATTGAAAGAAACGTGTGCCGCTTTTGCATCTATCCAATGCCCTGTAAATATCAGCAAGGATCATAGGGGCCAAATTGTAGTACTTTCTTGCAAACCCGCAGCCTACTCCATTAAAAATAGCATGAGCAACCATTACTACACTTGGATGGATGGTGTAGTTTGGTCCTTGGGGAAACACCATTGTCCCAAGTAGACATATCGCAAAAGCGAGGGGGCGTGTTTCCTTCCATTTTTCTTTCGAAACAAACTCTTCTTTGAACTTCTCGTAAGCTCTTGCAAGTCCAAATCGATAATACAACTTTCGAAGTGGAATATTTGACCCGGGAAGCCAGTCCATCCATTCAACTTTGACGAGTGACAATTTTTCTTTGATTTCGGCAAAATCCCATGCTTTTGGAAAGAGAAGATCAGTATCGGGTTGATGTTTCCTCTTGTTGCACATGCCGACGCTCTCGTAACTTGCAAGAACTTCATCTATAGTCGGGGTCAACTCTACTTCCCCAAACCGAAATACCATGTTGTCGCTGTCCCAAAATTTCACCATCGTTCCAATCAAGTCGGGGTAAGCCACCATTTCCATTAATGACGGGAGATGGCTTATGTGTCTTTGAACTTTCTTCTTATCTTCCTTGTTCATGAGTTTCCACCAAACTTGGAGGTAATGATCAGGTATAGTCACCATTCGGGTTCTCAACGGCTCAAATGTCGAATTCATCGTATAAGAAAAACAAACAAAGGTAAGTTAACCCCCACCCCCACCCCCATTTGATAATTGATTTGTTTAAAAATGACACCTACATCCTTCAATCAAAACACATAAGTATGATTGTCTTTTAATTGGCAAATGGGCCAAGTAGACACAAGGTGGGCTTCTAATGGACCCAACACGCCTTGGGTGTTGGGTTAGCCTAGTTCAAAATGCGCTAAAAATTGGGATTTGGTTTCGCTCTACGCTAGTTAACTAAGAGTATCTTTGAAAGACCGAGAACCCAAGTGGACAACTTAGGTTGGAATTCACGACAACCATTGGACGCATAACGTACCAATAAATGGCCGATCCTTTCGAAAAACGGTCGAGTATAAAAAGTACGGCTGCAATTATGCAGAAACCGTCCTTAATATACTATACATATAATAGAAAGATGCCATGAATGCAATGACAGTTATAACAAATTAAACACGTTGAGAGCAGATAAACAATTTAGCAATTAATACAATTAGTCAGACAAGTCAAATCTTATGGTTAGAACTTAACTAAATCCCCAGCAGAGTCGTCATTTCTGTTTTACTTAAAAATATATGTAAAAGGAAAATGATTGAGTTTTAAAAAATCGATCAAACTTATGATTTAAGAGAAATCGACTTTCCAAAAGAACAGAGTCGCCACTTAATTTTTAGTAAAAATCAAGAAAAAATTAAAGGTTTTCAAAAGATTTAAACAGATAAAATCCATTGAAAATAAAAGAGTTCGAAGTTCAATGTACATTCCGAGAAGGTGTTAGGCCCTCGAAATGTCCGCTAACTCGCGGTTGACTGGCGATTTGACCAAAATGATTTTGGACTAATTTTGAAATTTTAACTTAAGTAAAAGAATTCATTTATTTTAGCTAAAAAAAAAAATTTGAAATTTAAATTAAGTAAAAAGAGCTCATTCATTTTAACTTTTTTTTCCATTACTATTATCACTTTTATCATTTCTTATTTATTTTTAGGGGAATGAACTAAAGGGGAATTTTCTAAAGGGGAATAGTTCATAAACTCTCAACAAGAATAATATTAAAATATAAACTAAATAATAAAATATATATGCTTTAAATTCAAAAATAAATGAAATGACCATTCTTGGGGAATTTAATTAAATTAAACCATAAGATAATCAAAATGTTAGTCAAATATAATAAAATACATAAGAGCAAGAAAGGGAATATCAAATTTTTTGCCCAAACCCCCCAAATCTTGGACCTGTTGAAATTTTCTTGGGTCTTTGGCCCCCATTTGCTTTCAAGAAATCTGTGTATACGTTTTCATGTATATCCCTGTATACGAACCGTATATGGGTCCGTATTTCTGCATTTTTTCTTGAACATCAACTTTTGACCTGTACTTTATCATCAAATTTGCGTTTTTTGTATTTTTACAACCTGTAAATCGTATTTCCGAATGTATTCCAGTGTATACAGCAGGTATATTGGCATGTTTTCAGGCTTTTTAGGATCTGAAAAATTTGATTTCCAGCCTTTGCACTGCCTATAACCTGTTCGCTGGCTATTTGGACTTAATAAAGAGAAGCACAATTCCCGAAATGCAAGGATAGGAAGCGGAGTCCCCACAGACTCAAGAGAGGTTCACATTCGACAAGAAAAAAGGGGAAAACATGTTAGCGGATTTAAATTTTCCAATGACTTGAGAAAAGATCGTATTTAGAGAACTTTTAATACCAACTTAATCAAATAAGTAAACCAAAACATAGAAAAGAATTACACCAAATTAATACATTAAATCTTGTGTAGTCAAACAATCATTTTATCATAAAAAGGGGAATGAAATAATATAATGAAAAGTATTAGCATGTTTTTTTTTTTACTGCTTGGATATCTCAAATAGCGAAGGAAATATGGCTATGTATTTTTGAAAAGACTAGTACAAGTAGCATGACAAATATATGTTTCATGGCCTAAACAAACTGGCCAATGATTCTGGCAATTTTTTTTTAAAAAAAGAAGGTACCATAAACGACATACAACCCTTATCCTTTTAAAACTTAGCATGCTGGAAATATGATATGGTGTATTAAATATTTAAAACTAACATAGTAAACAATCGGTAGCATGGGAGAAAGAGCAAAAAATAAGGAGAGAACAGAGATTGAAGAAAAATAGTAGAGACAACACACAATCTCAAAATATTGACATCTTGATTCGTTCTTTCAACTCAGGATGAAAGAACAAAGGATATGATGTCGGGTACGGAGTCATAACACCGATTCATAACAAATAGACACAGACCGAGATTAACAAGAAAATTTCGAAACCAATCATAGAAGTATTATAGAAAAACCAAGACAATAGGAGTAGCTTCAATAAAAAAACCAACATTCCAATATTTCTACATATGTTCAGGTCACAGTAGAGACCAACCGATGAAACAATAAATAAAAGATACGAAAAAAAAAACTTCAACCCTTAAACAAACGAACCAAGCACAGATCGATTTACGATAAACAGTGAGTCATAATAAGCTCAAGCATCATCATGTAAACAGCCCACACACCAACAACTTATTAAAAGCAAAGATAGTTGAATAAAAAATGTGTATTACCTTTAACGATGCAGCGGATCCGGGACGAAAATAAGCAAACGAGTGGTGATTCTTCCACACACAGATTTGAAACTTTTTAGTATAAGATTAGTTCAAAGAAATCCCAACCCCTCTTTTTTGAATCCTGATTTACCCACTTGAAAAATTCTCTTTTTCAAAAAATCCACAGAAAAAAAATTCCCCCACACCATGAATAAGAAGGGATTACTTATACTGGAAAAAATTAGAATTCGGATAGGGGGAAAGAATCAAAATTTGGATGAGACAAGGCACGTTTTGAATTCAAATTCGAAAATCTTTCACCATTTTGGGGGAGACACCTTTTCTTGCAAAAATTGCCCCATTCCCGAAGAGGAAAGGGGTAGGACGCGTGCCTTTCTTTGTGTTGCCCTGTTGGTACTAGTTGAAAAGGACATTGGAGAAGAAGACAAGAAGAATCGCAACCTAGTACTGGTTCACACATTCCTCGTTGCTTTCGTATATTTTGATGGGATTTTGAGACCGCGAAGACACCGTATGGTCGTTGTTTGTTGCTGCGTGAATTCTTGTCGCTTTGCCAAAAAATATGTCGTCCGTATTAACGCAGCTTCTGGGTCGCTGTGTTGTTATCATGAAAGAGGAAAAAAAAGGCTGTTGGGTTTTCTATTGGGATTAGAAATCGGGTTTGGGCCGGGTCAGTTTAGGAGTATTAAAGTGGACTGGAGGGAATTCTTGTGCTGAGTCTGAGGGTAATTAGTTTGGGCTGCTGGAGATTTTCAAGAATGGCCCAGATTGATAAAAAAAAATGTTAAAAAGGACACGGCTATATTTTGCTATTGCAAACTTGGGTTACAATTATAGCCATAGAAATTGAAAAATAGCCAAATTGAGATAATCCAACGAATTATGCTAGGAATTTGAATGAGATGAATTAATATTAATTAATTAACGAGTTTCTTAATTTCAACGAAATAAAATAATTAATTTAATTATAAACCAATTAGTTCAAAGATATAATTTATTATATAGCTAAACTAATTAGTAGGATATTTATGTAAAAGTAAAATCTTTTTTTGATGCAATTTTTGAATATTTACAAAATATACTAATTATATAGAAACATATTTATTAGTTAAAAATCATAAAACTAAAATTACCTATAATTAACTCAAAAAGTATTTGAATTTTTATAAAATTAATTATTCCAAATCGTTTGAAATTAAAGGAGCTCGAAAATTAATTCTTCTCGGGGAGGGTCAAAATTGGGTGTCAACACTCAACTCGATCGTGAACTTTTACAACAAATTTATGGTGATATTAATCCTTATCTTGATGAAAATTAAGGTGAGAAGGTGAATTAGAAGATACACGTACTAGTCCGGTGACAAATGTTCCAAATGAAACTACAAATTCAACGGAGCAAAATTCTAGACGCCCACCCCTTATACCCCCTACAAGGGAGAAGGTGATGTATCAACGCCCTAAAACTTCCGTTGTGTGACAATTTATGAATTTAGATAAGGAAAATTCTATTGCTATTTGTAATAAATGTAAGCAACCTTTTAAACATAAACAAGGTGGAGGTCAAGGTGGGATGGGGGACTTAAATAAACATTTGTTATCTTGTGTGCCGATTCAATATAAAGAAGCTAAATCATTTGCCAATAGAAAAAAATAAATTCAAGTTAATGATTTTTATATTAATGTTAATGAATCGGTAGGGGCTTCTAAAATGGTTCAAGGAACATTAGATCCTTCTAACCCCGGTGGTCCACTAACACAACGTAAATATAATAAGGAAAGAGATTGCGAAAATTTAGCTAAAATGGTTTCTGTTTGTGGTTTACCTTATAGTTTTCCTTCATATCCCGATTTTATTGAATATATTCAACAAACTTATAATCCTAATTATAGAGGTTTTTCAAGAAATACTGTTAAATCTGATGTTTTTGTATATCAGGGTAAACATTGTCAATATCTTCGTTGTATAATTAGTATATTAGATTGTAGAGTGTCTATAACTTCGGACATGGGTCGTAGTGTTAATGAACGTGATTATTTAGCAATTACAGCACGTTGGATTGATCATAACTGGAATTTACAAAAAAGAATCTTAAGTTATAAAGAATGTATAGAGAAAAAAACTCGTGCGTATTTAGCTTCAAATATTTTGAGTGTTATAGATTATTACATGCTTATAGATAAAGTAATGTCTGTCGCATCAGATAATGCATCTAATAATGTAAACGCTGCTAGTATGTTAAAAACTAGATTATGTCCAATTGATGTTAATTCTTTTCATGTTAGATGTGTTGCACATGTATTAAATTTAGTTGTACAAGATGGTATTTCATTATTTGAATGTGGTTGTATGAAAATTGAATATGTTGTTTCCTGGATTTTTTATGCTACTAGAGCTGCTAGAATTAGGGAATTTAATGAGTGTTGTGTACTATGTGATTTGCCACCAAGAAAAATTCCAAGACATATTAAAACAAGGTGGAATTCTTTTTACGAAATGTTTTCAGTTGCTTACGAATATAGAGGACCCATACAAATGGTGCTTAATGCTCATAATGCTGACCCATTAGACATAATTTATGAAGAAAATTGGGAAGAAACTAATGAACTATTAGAATTTTTAAGACTTTTTTATGATGCTACAACCATGTTTTCTGGAATTTATTATCCTACTATTTCATCAGTATTAATAAATATGTGTACTATTTCAATTCAATTTTCTAAATACAAAAAAATTGAAAAATTTAGAGTTGCAATTGAAGGTATGATTGAAAAATTTTTAAAATATTTTTTCCTTATTCCTCAAATTTTTTTAACTGCTACTTTACTTCATCCTGACTATAAATTACAAGGTGTGCAGGGACTTGTTGACACTTTTTATGATACCTTAGAAATTTTACCGGAAATAAATCCAACTTGTGAAATGTGTAAGTCTAGCATAAAAGTAGAAGCAAAAATTTTGTATGAAAAATATAGAACTATAGAAAATACTCAAGAAGTTGGTCAAACTTCTAATCCTCAGAGTAAAGCTCGAATTTCAAGTTATATGAGAGATTTTCTTGGTCTTAATTCTACTAACCGTGATGATTTTGAAGAATATCTTAATCAATCTTTAGAAACAGTGGAAGACGAAGATGGCAATAAAGAATTATTAGCATGGTGGAGGAGGCGGAGCGTTGCATTTCCAATTTTGAGCAAAATGGTTCGTGATGTTCTAGCTATTCAAGCTTCATCAGTTGCATCAGAGGCTGCTTTTAGTGCGGCAAGGTTTCAACTTGGCGATCATAGACATTCATTGGCGGAAGACAGTTTGAAAATATCAGTTTTATTTAGAGACTGGGTCAACGCCGAGAGGAGAAATTATAATTTGCCAAAGTGAAGTTCCAAACGAGAAGCTTGGATTAATGCGGTAATTGGATCTAGTGATTATGAATTAGAGTCACAAGAGTTTCTAGCAAATTTGCCAACACCGGAGGATGCTACCGTTGATATGATGCGACAATTAGAATTAAATTTTAAAGGAGAATACAAATATTAGATTACATCCGAGAACTAATTGAAACAGAACCCTTCCTAGAAGGTGGCTGCGTAAATTAGTTACTCATCTAATATTTGTAACAAATATTAGTTTTACATATGAGAACTTATTGAAACAGAACCCTTCCTAGAAGGTGGCTGTGTAGATTAGTTACTCCACTAATATTTGTAAATTGTAACTTCTAAGTTCTAAGTTGCAATTATATTTTATTGAATAAATTTGAAGGCTTTATTAAGTCTTTTTTATATAACTATTGTCTTGCATTTTAATTTTAATATATTCATACATATTTACATATATACTAAACTAACTTTAAAATACTTAATTTAAAAATCAAAATTTCAAGTTTAAATTACTTTAAAATATTTAAAATACAAATTTGAACTTCTCAAATTTGAAATTCGAAAATTGAAAATTGAAGTTTGAAATTTAAAAGTTGAATTTGAAATTTGAAGTTTGAAGTTTGAAATTGAAATTTGAACTTTGAAATTGAAATTTGAATTTTGAATTTTGAATTTTGAAACTTAAGCATTATTTATTAGCTAAAAATGTTATTCAATAACATGTAATTTCAATACAAATAAATAAGTATATAAAAAATAAAAAATCCCCCGTCCCGTCTCGTCCCGTCCCCCCAAAACCCGTCCCATCCCATATATATAGTGGATGGGATGGGACTTTTTTTTGTCCCCCCAATCCCGGTCCCGGCCAAATCCCACCAGCGCTGTCCCCCGTCCCGTCCCGTCCCCTAGTCCCCGTCCCCATCCCCTTGCCAGCCCTAGTGGTATCAGAGCATGGATTGTTTGAACGGATAATCTTACATATATATGAAAATAATTATCTTGTAACGGAATTAAAAAATTGACACGACAATGTCAACATTACCGTCTCTCAATCTTTTGTACGTGGCATGCAAATTGGTTAAATAATAAGATACTGTAGTATTGTATAATTATTTGTTTGCCTTGCCGTTTGTCCTCCTTTTATCTTCCACTTAAATTAGTGATGGATAATGCTAATGTGTACTAGCTCTTACCTTAATAAATTCTATATGCTTATGGTTGCTGATAATAAATAATTGTTCAAACAAACCCCTTCAAAAGTAAGATAAACTGAATGTTAAGTTGTAGGATCACCACAACCTTCCACATTAATTGCTATTTGTTCTACTTTCATTGAACTATCAACGACCTGGAATGTGGAAATATGCCTATTTTAGACAAACATTAGATCGGGGTGTTCGCCTACACCACATGCATTGGATCGGGTTTTGTTTTAAATTGTTTGATAAATTAAAGTGATCGTTATACTAAACAATAAATAATATGTGTATATTTTATATTTATATAGTTTGTTAGTCACCAAAGTGGCCAAACTAGAGAAATTAACGTCTACACATATCATGTTTATGATCACTTGATGCATGTATTATGTTTTCTATAGTTTGTTAGTCACCAAAGTGGCCAAACTAAAATGTATAAAATTATTCATATGCACAAAAATTTTATGATATTATGTGTGCTTTGTATTTATATAGTTTGTTAGTCACCAAAGTGACCAAACTAGTGAAATTAACGTCTACACATATAATGTTTATGATCACTTGATGCATGTATTATGTTTCTATAGTTTGTTAGTCACCAAAGTGGCCAAACTAAAATGTATAAAATTATTCACATGCACAAAAGTTTATGATATTATGTGTGCATTTGTATTTATATAGTTTGTTAGTCACCAAAGTGGCCAAACTAGTATGGTTAAGAAAATTGTGCATTCATAAAATCGTCATTTATCTATGAAAGTTAATGAAATGTCTATATTGAAAATATATAGATAAATTGACTTTCACTATTGCTAGAACTTAAGAATTTATCCAAAGGTGAATCAATCATTCTACGAATAGTGAAAATTATGAGGTACATTAATCTTTTTAGTCAAACCTATATTGTATATCCAAAGATGTCGTATATATTTGATTAAAAATATTCAATTACCTATTAAAGATAAAATTGACATTTAAATTATGATAATGTGTCTAATATCTATGCAATGGAGAATTATGATATATTTTTATCGCTTTACTAAATTCACATTATTTTCTGATTTGTGAGCATGTATATCTATTTTGCAGTTATTCCTCTTCATTCGCATGCTTCGTCTGTTATTGTGTTCAATGAATTAAACTTCTCTGAATGGCATGAACAAGTACAGTTCCACTTAGGTGTAATAGATCTTGACTTGGCTCTGCTGAATGACAAACCTACTGTAATTACTGATAAGAGCAGTGAGAATGAGAAGTCTTTTCATAAATCATGGGAACGCTCTAACAGATTAAGCCTTATGTTCATGCGAATGCCTGTTGCTAACAACATTAAGAGTACTATTCCACAAAAAGAAAGTGCCAGGGAATACTTGAAGTTTGTGGAAGAACGTTTTCATTCTGTTGATAAGTCTCTCGTTGGTACACTAATGGCTGAACTCACGACTATGAAGTTTAATGGGTCGCGTAGTATGTAAAATCATATCATCGAGATGACTAACATTGCAGCAAGACTTAGGACCTTGGGGATGAAGGTGGATGACACCTTCTTGGTTCAGTTCATTCTGAACTCATTGCCTCTTGAGTATGGACCATTCCAAATTAACTATAACACTATTAAGGATAAGTGGGATGTTAGTGAATTGTCTAATATGCTTACTCAAGAGGAGTCAAGACTTAAGAAACAAGGAGGTCATTCCATTAACCTCATAGGTCAAGGAGCTGGTAAAGGACTTAAAGTGAAGGCCAACAAGTTTAAGAAAAAGAAAGCACCTGCTAAAGTTCCACAGGATGCTCATAAGGAACTCAAGGCTGATGTGTGTCGTTTCTGTAAAAAGGAAGGACACTATCAGAAAGCTTGCCTGAAACGTAAAGCTTGGTTTGAAAAAGAAAGGTACATTTAGTGCTTTTGTATGTTTTGAATCAAATTTAGTAGAAGTTCCTAATAATACTTGGTGGCTTGATTCTGGTGCAACTACGCATGTATCCACTATGTTGTAGGGATTCACTACGATCCAAACTACAAATCCAAATAAGGATTTCGTATTTATGGGAAATCGCATGAAGGCTCAAATTGAAGGCATAGGGACTTATCGATTGATCTTAGAGACTGGACATCACCTTGATCTGTTACAGACTCTTTATGTTCCTTCACTTTCTACGAATTTGATTTCCCTTTCAAGACTTGATGTTTCTGGATTTGATTTTAAGTTTGGACATGGATGTTTCAATTTATATAAGAATACTATTTTTTATGGTTCTGGTGTTCTTATTGATGGTTTATATAGATTGAAACTCAATAATAATTTTTCTGAATCCCTGCTTACTATTCATCAAAATATTGGAATTAAACGTAGTTCACTAAATTAAAGTTCTGCTTATTTGTGGCATAAACGTTTGGGTCATGTATCCAAAGAACGATTAAAAAAATTAGTAAATAATGAAATTTTTTCGAATTTGAATTTTGCTGATCTTGATATATGTTTGGATTGCATTAAAGGAAAGCAAACCAAACATACCAAGAAAGGTGCCACAAGGAGCACTCAGCTTCTTGAAATTATACACACTGATATCTGCGGACCCTTTGATGTTCCATCTTTTGGTGGAGAAAAATATTTTATCACCTTTATCGATGATTTTTTCACGTTATGGATTTATCTATTTGTTGAAAGAAAAATCTCAAGCAGCAGACACTCTCAAAGTGTACGTTAATGAGGTTGAAAGACAATTAGATAGAAAAGTGAAAATCATTAGGTCAGATAGAGGTGGTGAATATTATGGAAAGTATAACGAACCAGGACAATGTCCAGGTCAATTTGCAAAATTCCTTGAAGAACATGGCATATGTACACAGTATACTATGCCAGGAACACCTCAACAAAATGGTATTGCAGAAAGGCGTAATCGAACACTTATGGATATGGTTAGGAGTATGATGAGTAATTCCTCATTACCCAAATCATTGTGGATGTATGCTCTTAAAACCGTTGTATATTTATTAAACAGGATTCCTAGTAAGGCAGTTCCAAAGACCCGTTTTGAATTGTGGACGGGAAGGAAGCCTTGTTTATGACACCTGCATGTTTGGGGTTGTCAAGCGGAAACTAGAGTTTATAATCCACATAAAAAAAATTATATTCTCGAACAGTAAGTGGTTACTTTATTGGTTATCCAGAGAAATCTAAAGGGTATAGGTTTTACTGTCCAAATCATAGTTCGAGAATTGTTGAAACCGGTAATGCAAAATTCATTGAGAATGGTGAAGTTAGTGGGAGTGTTGAACGACAAAGTGTGGAAATTAATGAGGTAAGGGTAAATATTTCATTGCCCATAAATGTACCTACTTCCGCATCAATAACAAATGTTGTTCCTCTTGTTGAAAAACACTTTAACAATGTTGAACAATATTTGGGTGAAACACTTCAAGAATGAACTAACTTACAAATATTTGACGCAAATGAATCACAAACAGTGCCATTAAGAAAATCTCAAAGAAAGACTCATTAAGAATTGTTTTGGCTTTAGTAGCTCATTATGATTTAGAGTTACATCAAATGGATGTGAAAACTATCTTTCTTAATGGAGACCTCTAGGAGGATGTTTATATGGACCAACCAGAGGGTTTCAAAATTAAAGGAAAAGATCAGATGGTGTGTAAACTAAAGAAGTCAATATATGGACTCAAACAAGCCTCACGACAATGGTATATAATGTTTAATGATACCATAACAGCTTTTGGATTGAGAGACGGTAATGTTGACATTGTCGTGTCAATTTTTTAATTCCGTTACAAGATAATTATTTTCATATATATGTAAGATTATCCGTTCAAACAATCCATGCTCTGATACCACATGTAAGATTAAATACTTTCAGGATCTTGAACATGATAATCTTACATAAAGAATATTAGAGACACATACCTGATGCGAAAGACATCATCACAAAGAAAAGCGGAAGCGTTAGTCGTAAATTGGTTTCTACCTCCTTGCCCTAACTTTATGTCACCACAACCGTCAGCGATGAAATTAATCTAGAGAATATGTGGTAACCCTAATGGGTGGAGGGAGGACCAATTTATAGAGGTTGTGACTTAATCTGGTACGTCCATCAAGTAACCAATGTACGGACGAGATCTACTCTTTATTAAATATTATTTATGGTATTACTTTGATTCCAAGTAAACTTGGGCCATAAGTAAGAAATAATTAACAGTAAATAAATAATAATTCTTACAGAGGAATGGTTCATCCCAAATATAGAACTTAGCGTTATGATTTAGCTTTTTATTTTGTTGGGTGGTTGCACCCGGAGGGTAGTCTCCACTCACTATCAGATTCACAATATCCGCATACCATGGCACTTAAGAGATATCTAATGCTATCAACTATTCATCCGTAAACTCTTCCCGAATTCGCTCACCTTCATTCACATGGGAAAAATCCTCCAACCTAGACAAATGATTAGCTATTTGATTCTCAGTACTTTTCTTATCTTTAATCTCAAGGTCAAACTTTTGGAGAAGCAATATTCACTTAATCAACCTTGGTTTAGCATCCTTCTTATTGAATAAGTACCTAATAGGTGCATGGTCAGTAAAAACATTAACTTTAGTACCTACCAAATAAGATCTGAACTTGTCGAAGGCGAACACTAGAGCTAGAATCTCCTTCTCAGTCACTGCGTAATTAGCTTATGTAGAGTCCAGGGTCTTGCTTACATAATAGATCGAGTGGAACACCTTTCCTTTTCTTTGTTCCAACACTGCACCCACTGCTACGTCGTTTGCATCACATATGAGGTCAAATGGTAATTCCCAATTAGTAGCAATTAAGATGGGAGCCTCAATTAAGTTCCTCTTCAACATCTCAAAAGCTTTCAAACACATCTCATCAAAGTCAAACTTCACCTCCTTCTCCTAAAGACTGCACATAGGTCTAGCAATCTTGGAAAAATCCTTGATGAATCACCGGTAAAAACCTGCATGACCAAGAAAACTACGCACCCCTTTTACAGAAATGTCGCAATTTCTCAATAACTTCTACCTTGGCTTTATCAACCTCTAAACCCGACTTAGACACCTTGTGACCCAACACTATCCCCTCTCTAACAAAAAAATGATACTTTTCCCAATTTAGCACTAAGTTAGCAACTAGCAAGTACTTTATCAAGATTCCGGAGACATACCTCAAAAGACTTCCCAAAGACGGAGAAATCATCCATGAAAACCTCTACAAAGTCTTCCACCGTATCATGAAAAATGACCATCATACACCTCTGAAAAGTCGTTGGTGCATTGCAAAGTCCGAATGGCATGAGTTTGAAAGCATAGGTACCATAAGGACATGTGAACGTGGTCTTTTCCTGATCCTCGGGGGCAATTAAGATCTGGTTGTATCAGAAATACCCATCTAAGAAACAATAGTACTTTTGTCCTGCTAGTCATTCAAGCATCTGATCAATGAAGGGAACCGAGTAGTGATCTTTCCGGGTGGCATCATTAAGTTTCCGGTAATCCATACAAATTCTCCAGCCGATCACTGTTCTAGTAGGGATCAACTCGTTGTTTTCGTTCCTTACCACTGTCATACCTCCCTTCTTAGGAACACAATGCACAGGACTTACCCATTTACTATCAGAAATCGGGTACACAATTCCAGCATCTTGCCACTTTATTACCTTCTTCCTCACCATTTCTTTCATCAAAGGATTTAGCCTACGTTGATGTAGTGCACTTGGTTTGTGATCATCTTCCATGTAGATTCTGTGCATACATAACACCAGACTAATCCCATGAATATCAGTCATCTGCTATCCAATCATTTTCTTTCTCTACTTTAGGATCCTCAATGCCGCATCAACCTGTATTTCACACAACTCTGCAGAAAGTATAACAGGCAAAGTTTCATTAGAACCCAAAAATGCATAACTTAGGTGAGCAGGCAGAGTTTTTAACTCCAGCTTAGGAGTTTCTTCTGTTGAAGGCTTTGGTGGAGGTCCTAACTCACGATCTAATGACTTTACTCTACGCTTGTGAGTCTCCACAAGTGCCAGATTCAAACATGTTTCTATCTCTTGGGCATCAGTATCTCTATCCACCTCATGACCCACTAACACTCTTTCTAAGGGATCTTCGGGCACAAATGACTGCGATACTACTAGGTGGTCTACAACCGTAATAACAGACAACTCTTTATAGCTAGAAGGCAATTTTAAAGCGCCATCAAACATCAAACACTTCAACCTTATCATGTACCCTCATATTTAATTGTCCAGCTTCTACATCAATAAATGTCCTCCCCATGGCCATGAACGGATGTCCAAAAATGAATGGGACTTCAGAATCGGGTTTAACATCTAAGACCACAAAATCCACTGAGAAGATCAAGGAACCTACTTGTACTAACACATCTTCTACCACCCCTCAGGCCTAGTAACTATCATCGAGTTGGAGAATGACAGTGGTTCGTTTTGGACTACCCAACCCAAGTTTTCTATACAATGATAAGGGCATAAAATTTATACTCGCCCCCAAATCACACAACCCCCGAGCATTACTAGTTCAGTATCACCGGGCAGCCCACCTTAGGGATGCAAGTTCAGAGAATTGGATACTTGCGCAACTTGTTTCTCTAAACTCATTTCAGACATTTGGATGTTTCTAATGTTCTCATCCTGCTTATCTATCCTAGCATTGAGCTTTGTCCCTATTTCAGCCATGAGATTTTGGAGTAGCTCCTCATTCGTCATCCCCCCTTTTGGTGCATTAGGATTTGCGCCTTGGTTAGGAGTTTGGAATTGTTTCCCAACCCATTGAGAACGGTATTAGTTAGCCCCTTGCACCTGATTTTGGTTTTGATTTCCACCCCATGAGAAGTTAGGATGGTTCCTCTAACTAGAGTTATAGGTATTACCATAATTTTGCTGACCTACACCCCTTTGCGCATTACCCACATAGTTTACGGGATCCGGGTTTGCCTCAGATTATTCGGTTTCATGAGCTCCACTACCACATACCCCACACCAATTGGATGCCTATTGTACCATGTTAACCGGTGCTTCATGGCTATATTATGTTGCATCGCATCCAATTTAGCATTTATGGTGGTGGCTTGATCTACATCTAAGATTCTCGTGACCCTTTGGGTTGTGGTTCTAGGCATTTCCCCTCATACCCTCGGTTTCCTTTTGAGAGTCTATCGATTAAGTCGAATAACTCTTCACAGGTTTTTGCTAGGGCTTGTCCACTTGCTGCACTATTAAGAAGAACACGAGCATTATAATCTAAACCCTCAAAGAAAGTGTTAGCAAGTACCTCATTGGTTTGCATGTGATGAGGGCAGGCATTTAACATTTGTTTAAAACGAGCCCATGCTTGGTACATGTCCTCCCCCGGGTTTTGCTTAAAGTTTAATATCTCACTTCTCAAGTGCAGTTTTCTTGGATGGAAAAAATCGACTCAAGAATTTCTTTGCTAGATAATCCCAGATAGTGATGGAGTTTGGTGGCTCAGAATCTAACCAACGCCTTGCGGCTCCTAACAATGACTATGGGAATAACGCTAGCCTTACATAGACCGATGAGACTCCATTTGAGATGTATGTATCACTAATCTCTATAAAGTTCCTAAGGTGGATTTAGGGATCCTCGTGGGGGAGACCGATGAATTTCCCACTAGCATGGATGAGTTGTACAATACCCTGTTTCAGTTCAAATCTACCCCCCGGTGGAGGTTTCCTAATGCTAGACACCACATTGGCTGTGAGTGGGACTGCCACATCACGGAAGGGTCTTGTTGGTACTACAGGGGGTACCTCTTAGTTATTCAAGTTCTCTTGGTTGTTCACGTTATCTTGGTTATTCTCCTCATTGTCACCGCGAAGACCTAACCCCAATTCTTCCTGATACCCTCGATTCATTTTTCTACGCTGGCGCAAGTAATATATATTCTTTAAAGAAACGAGTTATCGTTCCCAAGGGACTTATGATCGATTTATATCTAACACTCAATTCCACAAATAAAATAAAAGTAACCTTTCCAAGAGTTGGCGATGGTTGTTTACTGCTACTACGAATTTTGCAATAACTAAAAGTAACTAATTGTGAACGACTTTTAAGATGAAGTTTCAAGCAAGTAAAAGACAATTTCAGGGCTCCAGCATGTAATGAATCTCATGTATCATATTATCAACTTAGAACTAATTTTAGTTGTCAAGTTACTGGTTTACAGGGTTAATTGTATGAGTCGGGTTACACGCCTCTAGTCGCCTACTCCAATTAGCTGCTTAACTACATCGTTGAGAGGGGATAAACAGACTAACTGACGAACATTTATATTTCATATTGTTTCATAACCAAGCGAGTTGTTCGTCCGGGCGTCACTCCTGAACACAAATCACCTCTACTTAATGGGTCGATCAAGCTCTCTATATTTTCTGGTCTATCTAATCCGTCCTCTCTCGATTTTAAGATTAGACAATAGATTTATCTTATGGTGCGCAAGCATAAAATATTAAAACAAGAATATAGAAGTAACTTATAATGAAAACCAAGAATTAATTCATAAACCTTAAATAATCAACATTCAATCAGTAGCTACAACCCCAGAACTAGGGAGTTTAGCCACTCATGCTATCAGAAAACCACAAAATACTATTGTTCATGCAACTTCCGGAAAATAGAAGAGTTAGAAGATCGAAACCTATTACAAATGATGAAACTTGCTCTTGCACACCAAAATAATGTCGAACCCTAACTATGTAGACCAAGGGGTCTATTTATAATAGTTGGGAAAATTAGAGTCAAAATCTACTTCAACAAGGAGTCCCTTTTAAATCAAATTTCGTTCAAATGTCCACAAGGTTGTGAGGCATCGTGCCCTAATCGCGCCTAGCAGGCTGGCGCGCCGCGCTACCAGTGCGCCAAAATGCAGCCCCAGTAAATTGGGCCTTGGCACGTCGCGCCCTTGCTGCGCCAGTGATGCTGGGGCTCCACGCCAGCTTTTGCTCCTGGCGTCTCTTGTCGTCTTCAACTCCTTTTCCTTCCTTGAATCGATCACTTCCCTTAGGAACCCTGCAAAATTGTTAATCATAGATGTTCGTATGCAATCATCGTAATTCTAAGTAAAATATGTTAGTTAGATTAGTGAATGTCCTTAAACTCACGTTAAAAGATTGGTAATTTGTAGTAATTGGGCATATAAATGTGCCCAAGATCACTAATATTTTATTTGGTATACTAATTTTTAATCCACGTTTATATATTTCATATTAAATATATATATATATATGACATTAGAAATACAAAGGATTTTAAGATATATGCTAGCATGATTAAAGATATAATTGTCCCTCAAAACTTATCCCACATCTTTTACACCATATTCATGAAGAGTATTTATAAAAAATAATTATGGCATACATTGTATAAGAAATTATTAATAATTTGTATTTGACACTATTCTTATACGAGAAAAGGCCCAAAATAGTCCCTCATCTTTGGGTTAAAACTCAAAGTCATCCTTGAGTTTTCCCATGGAGTATTAATAGTTCCTCATGTTTGCAATATTGGTGCACTTTTGGTCCTACTTCAAAATTTTGCCTATTTTTTAACATTGATTTTATTCAAAATTTATGTATGGAATGTTTAATCGTCATATATTTAGTAGAAATAATAACTCCATGTGAGAGATTGTGAGAAGAAAAACACCTTGTTTTGTTTAGTAGAAATCGTATTGCAGGTAAAGTCGAGAGGTTCATCACGACGATTTCACATGCAATAGTATAAAATTTACTTTCTCTTGCAATGTCATATGTTAAAATGTTCTTAGTTTAGCTGTAATAATCTTTATACTGAATAGAACAAAGTGTTCTTCTTCTCACCTTCTCTCACATAGATTTATTATTTCTACTAAATATATAAAAAGACGATGGTTAATATTTTTTAAATTATTTTTTAAGATCTAAAACTATTAAAGATCAATTAATAAAAATAGTGTGGTAAATAGTTATATCAATTATTATTTTCTAAATTGGTGTGCCAAATTCAACTATGACAAGTAAAAATGAATAAATTAATAAATAAATAAATAAAGTAATACATGTTATTAGCTCTTATATTAAAAATGTTTTCTTTTATTTCACTTGCTTATTGTGATAAATTAAGAAAATTAATTATTTGAAATACTAATAGTTAATTCAAAATTTTGAAATATAATTAATAGTTTCAACATGTCAGCTTTTGATCATTAAATGAACAGATTGTGGATATTATAGTTTTTAAAATATTTTTTAATATCAGCTTGCTTGAAAAAATTTGTTATTTCTATTTTGTCATGTGGACTGTATCAGCAATTTTTTATTTTTTATTTTTAAAAAACCACTCTTTTCAATTAAATTATACATTATGCCTTACCCAATATTGAAATGCATTAAATTTGTAGGGCCATTGAACTTTCTAATTCGACAAATGTACAAGATGCTCAACTCTTTCTTCTTTTTTTTGTTCTAATGTTAATAGTTATTATCATGTCTTCCATATAATTTCTCATTTGAATCACATGAAAAGTAAATAATTTCATCATTATACCTTTCATTTGAAAACTCAGATTATTATCACTGTTAAATTTAGTATTCCTTAAATTTAATATAATAAGGTCATTTAAAAAAATGATAATTTATATTAATTAAAATTAAATAAATATTATATATTTTTATTTTTGTTCTTATACCAAATTTTATTTTTATTTTACCAAATTAAGAGAAATTTATTATTTTTTTCTTAATATTGACTTTATGATTAAGTTACTATATTAAATACTAATAGTAAAATTTAACTTTCAATGCATAATTAATAATTAATATATGATAAATAAATTTCTAATAAGTATTTTCTTATGAGTTATGTCAAGTCAATATGGATCAAGTAAAACGAAATTCAAAGAGATATTTATTAAGTCGGGTTCATAACGATATGTTTCAATGTACAAGATTTTGATAAAATAAAATCTTTAAAGTTAAATGATATTTTTTTGAAATTTAAGTTTAAATTATTAAAACATATATAATGATTTTATATAAAAAAAATAATATCATATTAAATTAAATGAAGAGCAACTTTCACATATAGCAAACACAAAATTCATATTTGTATGCTATAGCAAACTTTGCATAATTGCGCTCCATAGCAAACATAAATATGTATATTTCGCTATACATATACAAAAGAAAGCAGTTGTATAATCTGCTTTGGTATACATATACAAAAAGATCAATTGTATAAAGTGAGAGACGCGAGTGAGCGAGCAAGATCTGGGAGAGTGGCGAGTGAGATCTAGGAGAGTGGCGAGTGAGATCTGGGAGAGGGGAGAGAGGAGAACGAAAATATATGTATATATACAATTTTCACGCATTTTATACATTTGCGTTTTTGTATAAAGTGAGAGAGGGAAGTGAGAGAGCGAGATCTGGGAGAGTGGCGAGTGAGATCTAGGAGAGGGGAACGAAAATATATGTATATATACAATTTTCTCTCGCTTTATACAAACACAAACGCATTTTATACAATTTGCGGTTTTTGTATAAAGTGAGAGAGCCAGATCTGGGAGAGTGGCGAGCGAGATCTGGGAGAGGGGAGAGAGGGGAACAAAAATATATGTATTTATACAATTTTCTCTCGCTTTATACAAACACAAATGCACTTTATACACTTGCATTTGTATAAAAAACGAGAGCGGCGAGGGAGAGAACGAGAGTGGCGAGCGAGATTCACCAGGAGAGAGGTTAAATAACAATAGTTTGCTATGGGGTACAATTAAATCAAACTATATTTATAGCATTTAATTTGAATTAATAATTTGCTATTATATACAATTTTCCCTTAAATGAAAAGGATAATAAATTCAACTTTTACCATGATAAGGTTGAAAAATATCTTACTCTTGCTATATTCCTTAAATAATTAAGAGTTTAGACTTTAGTTAGGATATTAACAGTTCTTCATTTTTATTTGACAAATAAATAAATATACATATTTATCTTGATATTTGTTGTTTTAACAAAGAGATATATTAACGATTTCAAATTTTTTATAACATTGGGCCCGTGTCACGGGGCCATTTCCTCTAGTATAATAGCACAAGTTGTGCCAAAACCAATTGATCCAATTCAATTCTCACCAACCTACTCCCATCAAAACTACACAAGGACATACCTACCCATCTTTACTACACACACAAACATAATAAAAGAAGGGAACTTAGGGCAGGAGATAGGGGAGTTTATATTATAATTATCTTATAAATTATATTCGGGAATGATTTCAATTTCTAAAGAATATATAAGTAGAGGATTCAAAATATTTTACTAAAATGGTTTGAAAAATAAGAATATAATATTAAAATTTGAAATGTCAAGGTGAATTTTGAACGCATAACCCCTTAAGTCAACCTTTAATATTGTATTTTGGAAATTCTATATCTTATATATACAGTGTGATTTTTTTACCTTACGAATTTGAGTGAACGTAAGATTTTGAAATTTAAAGAACAAACTATTTGAAAGACAAAAATTAAAGATCAGATCAACTCATTTAAGGACAAAATCTACAATTTTATGTAGAAAGAAGACTAAAGGTTTGGTGCTTTTGTTTCATTTTTTTTTTCTCTCTCAAAAATGGTTGTAGGGCATAGATACTCTATTTTCATATCGTCATTTAATTTGTATCCGTTTTTTCAAAATATTTATTTAATAACGCATGCAACGTGATCTCGATATATCCATCATATTCAAAAACTAAATATTAAGATAGGAAAGTTCACAATTATATAAATCTCCTACATCACGTATTTTTAATTTATGCCATTATGGAAGTATATACAAGTCTCATACCTTATGATATACCACAATAAATGAAATTTAACTTTTAACACTTGGACTCATACACTTCATACATATTTAGAATTTTTGCTCTCCGAAGTTTGATAAAACAAAACCCCTTTACATTACATAAGTAAGATTCAGAATTATTTATCATTCTCCAAATAAAGTGGGAAATTATTATTCAAGGCTAATTTGATTTAGACAACAAAATATTCTTACTTCATAAAAAGTGTATTGCCAATTAGTCATGGAAAAATGGTTATTGAATAATTAATTTGCAGTACATATTTACTTTCCATGAACCATCAAAGATTATTTTTTTTTTGAAAAAAAGAATATGGCATCGAAGTAAAAATAGTAAGAGGATTGATGTGGCAAATAATCAGTTAGTGAATTTAAATAGTAGGTCAATTATCATTTTTACAAGATTATCAATAAATGATTATAAGAGTTTAAGATCTATGAATTAACAATATAAAAATTATTTACACAATTAAATTACTTAAAAGGTAATCATATGTAACTCTATTTATCAACATATTGATTAGTACCTAAAAATTTATAATTTGATATACAGGTTTAAATTATAACAACAAATAGCCATAGTTTTCAGTTTATTACAGCCGCATTGCCAACACTTATTTGCAACATTGTTTATGTATTTTTATACAATATTTATATACATATACATGCATATTGTGTCTACCTAGTATATAACTGTATAAATATGTATTAACCTTGTATAAAAGTGTATAAACATTACTAACTATAGTAATGATCGAACTTCTTCAATTTTCAATTGCAGTTCTCGTTCAAAATAAATTCATGTCTCGACTAAATAACTTTGGGATTTTGTAGATAACCTCCTAATAAAACTATTTCCAATTAAGTCTAAACAACAATGACTTCAAATATCTCACAAAAATCATACATTCGAAATTCAAATCCACTTGTTTAAGTTTGTTCAATAGAATGATGATTACTTTTGTACAATAATCTTCACCAGCTAAATCTTGAAAACTCGATATTTTAACCATGATTGAGTTCTTAACACGATAATCAATTGATAGAAATCACATACGCCCAACTACATCGAGCTTTTCAAAATCCATTAATTGTGTGACTCACAATATAAAATTCCTAACTTGAATCCTAATAAATGTACGGATTATAGAACTTAAAATGTGCCACTTAAATTTTTTATTTATGTAAATAAATGTGAAAAGCGCACAGTAACGAGGTTAAATTGTCATTTTCATTCCTCTTGTGATCTAGATAGTACTAGCACTACATATTGTAGAGTCTAAAAGCTATCGGAAATTAGTTTACTCTTTAAATTCTATCTATGTCACATAAATTGAGATAAAAAATTACGGATAAATATACCAATACGGATTCTTGTATCTAGAAAGTAAGAAAAAGCAACGGATGGATACGTAAATATCTTGTAGATCGAATATATTCGAACGTACATCGATTATTTTTTCGAACTTGGTAAATATAGAATTCATATTTGGGGTCCAGTTTTTTTCAGTTTTAGGTAGGAATAGTTAGAGAAATTGAATATGATGCACTCCTAAGCATAACCTATTTTTTTTTTTAGGTGGTGGAATTAGTAAATGCAGAACTAAAATACAAGGTATTATACACGTGGCTATGTTTGGTAAAAAAAATATTTTTCAAAATTTTCGTATTTATTGGTCCAATTTTTTTTCCAGAAAAAACAAGTTTTATAAATATTAGGGAAAAAGATCTGAAATATATCCAAATTTTGACCGAAATTGTTGTAACGATACCAAACTATGGAAATGACCTTTTACCCCCTGCACTATTTAATAGTGTATTTTAAAGGTATATATGTGCCCACGTGGACATCATAAATATTGCATAATTATAAATAGTAACGTGTCAACGTGGGCACATATATACCTTTAAAATACACTATTAAATAGTGTTGAGGTAAAAGGCCCTCTATAAAATTTGGTATCGTAACATCAATTTCGGTCAAAATTGAAGTATTTTTCAGACCATTTTCCCTAAATATTATTACTGATATCACATTAATTATCTTTTCTTCACCTTCTAACACACCCAACCTTCACCCCCGCTTCTTCTACCCTTCACCTCATATTTATCACGTATAAAATAAATAAATAATTATTTATTTATTTTCTAAAAATATATCATTTATACAAGAAAATATTTCCAGTAAAAAATATTTCTCTTCGTATCAAATATACCCATAATCTAAAGTCATTTTTGGCAATCTGAAAATTGTTCTAGGTAGGGTGGGTGTTCGATTCTTCGGTTCGATTTTTCGGTGTGAATGAAAAATAAAATAAGGATAAAGTATAAGATAGTTAGAAATTTAAAACTATGTTAAGGAATGATGCGTATCACCGTGGAACACTTATTGTGCTAACTAAAAGACTATATTTGTCTTTATCAAGAACATTGTGCCTCCAACTATTTCTTGAGAAAAACAAGTACGAAGACGGTTCCTTTACATAATGTACATTGGTAGAAATATGTTTGAGTTTCTCTTGGAAATTAATATTTGAAGTTAACTATTGAATTGTTTTGTTGTTACGTTGATTTGTTCATGAATGATTTAATTGGTAGTTGAATTTTTAATTTTTAGTTAAGAGAATGCCCATATATATATATATATATATAAAATATATATATTTTTTTTTATTTTTTTAAAATAAAAGTTCAGTTCTTCGGTGCACCAAAGTTTTGAGACCATTGCACCGAACACCAAACCGAAGAACCGAACTTCCAAAAAAATAACATCGACATCGAACCGAAAAACCGAAGAACCGAATTAGTTCGGTTTGATTCGGTTTTTTGATTTTCCGGTATTTATACCCACCCCTAGTTCTAGGATCATTTTTATTTTCCTGAATAATTTAGGGAAGAGTAATTTGAAAATTAAACTTCGTTGTACCAATTTTCAAAATTAATATCATTGATCTCTACATTTCTAAAAACTGTTATTCAAACTTATTACTTTAAAAAATAATGCTGTATTTTGCTTCTTCTTTCTTTTCTTTTTTCATTTTATTTGATCCCTATATTCAAAATAAATATTTTATTTTATTTATTTATTTAACCATTCAAGAGAATTTTATTACTTTTTTTCCTATTTTGTATGGTTTGTTTATATGCTTTATGATTCATCACATATACTTTTGAATCAGATTTTTATGTTAAGACATAAATAAAAGATCCATATATAATACCAAATATATGAGACCTTTGTATGACTACTTTTTTTTTATATATATAATGTGGTGTTCTAAGTTTTTTTTTTTTTTAAAAGTATTTTGATTAATTTCATAAAAAAATTGTTATCTTCACTAGCATAACTTTATTCATCATTGCTTGAATAGAGAAAATTAGATCACCTAATATTATTTTTATTTCCATCAACACTTAAACATGTAAAATCATAATAATCAACACACATCATCAACTATTGTGAACAGAGCTTAAATGCTCATGGCTATTTTATTAATTTAATTTGTAACTGGTCATTTTATATTGTGTAAATTGTTTCCATTTAACTTTATGTCTAGAAGTAGATTCATAATTGGAACTTGATGTTAAGGGCCTACAAATTATCATGCTTCTATAGGGAACAAAATTATGTTATACAATTATAAATTAAAAACCACAAAATTTGGTGGAGTTTATTAAAAAAAATTTAAAGGTTATTAGATATCTCCCCCATCCCCCCCCCCCCCCCCACCAAAAAAAAAAAAAAAAAAAAAACCTACCCCTCACTTTATATTAAGAGAATAAATAATGTTTTCAATTATTTTTGGATGTGACTCAAATCTTCGACGTGAGTGGCAGAGGTGACAAATTATTTTATTGCACTTTTTAACATTTTTTTATTGAATACAATTGAAGAAACCACAAAAACTTTATTGAAGAGAGGGTCATTTATATTGAGATAGGAAGACACCCAAACTCAATATAGCACCTAAATAATTATTTTAATTTCTTTCAAGATTCAATCATATACTATATTAGTTGCAGTGCGCATAAGTTGGTCTTGATACCACATTTATAAAAAAAAATTTATATTTTTAATAAAGAAAATAATTAAAAAAATATTCTAAGAACAATAATTACTTCATTCGTTTATTTTTGTTTGTTCAGAATGAACTTTACACTTTCTTTCAAAAATAAAATAAAATAGATAAAGTGCTTAGTATAATTATAATGACTATTAGTATTTCAAAAGTTATTTAAAAAATGATTTAAGAAATTAATAATAGTAAATGTAAGCTTTATTAGTTGAGTCACTTTAAGTGCATAATATTGTCAAGTGTAGGAATGGTAGGTCGGGCTAATGTTTAATCAAATTAAATTACAACAACTACTTACATGACCTAAAAGGTGTAAAACAGTAAAAAGGACCTTTCCTACTTACAATAATGATATAGTACCATGGAAATATATATTAATGCATTGTATAGTTTTGCGCCGGATAGTTTAATAGGGGTATAAAAATAGCGTTAAATATAATATATTAATAATATTGAATATTGATATCATTAATGTAAATATTAGTTAATATTGTTTTTATATCGAAAATATTGATTTAGGTGAATCCATTTAATACGAAGTACTAAATATTAAAGATAGTTGTTGACAAAACAATTTCCATTGCACGTGTCTCAAATCTATTCCACATTTATAACAAATTAGTTAATATTGTTTTTATATCGAAAATATTGATTTAGGTGAATCCATTTAATACAAAGTACTAAATATTAAAGATAGTTGTTGACAAAACAATTTCCATTGCACGTGTCTCAAAACTATTCCACATTTATAACAAAAGTCCTATCGTATTAATAATCCTATTATCATTTATGTATTTATTTTAATGCTAAATTGCCAGAAAATTTGGTCAGAATTTGATAAAAAATTTAAAAAAACTACAATAATTTTTTAATTTAAAAATAAACTGAGCTTTTTTCCATTCTTTAGTTAAAATGTATTAAAGTTAAAAGGATAAAATTGTTCAAAAAGATAAAATAACATAGGTGAAAAATCATTCTGACCAAATTTTCTGGCCAAAAGAATTTTTCCTTTTCTTGGGATAATTTATGTGGTCCAGATATATAATAGCTTCTTTTTTTATATATATATAATAATTAATAGCTTTGTTTTAATTAGAGGTGGATCTATCTTACGTACGAAGACTAGGTGCAATGGCCGCTCTATTTGAAAGTGTCGCGACTCACGCGTAATTCATAAATGAGATAGTGATGCCGCACTTTGTGTGAATGGTTAATACGTATTGTTTTATAATATATTATATTATATAGTATTATATTGTATTGTATTGTATTATATTGTTTTAATGAATAAAAGGTTTGAAAAGATTATATTGTTCTTTGTCATTACATAATATCATACATCAATAATTTGAATGAAAAATTTACGAAAAAAGTAGGATACGAGATAAAACTATTATGAAAAAGGCAAGACGACAAGAAATTAAATAAGATCATTAAATAATGAGTAAAGAGAAAATGAGAAGAGAAGATTAAGGTAATGACACGATCATACCAAATCGATTGTTACGCAAAATGATTTTTCATCATTACCTACAATCGATTAAAATAATGTGGTACAGTAAAATTTGAGTAACAAGCAAAACAAACATAATTCAACAAAAATGTTTGTATGTATGTATAATATAGCATACATATATTATATAAATATTGAGTAACTGTATGTATGATGTATAACTATGTAGCATAAATATATAACTATGTATCATAAATATATATATATCCATAAAAATTGTTATACAATATTTATACATTGCACGTTGTTCATCTTCCTCACAAGTTAATTTTCTTTTTCAATTCCGACTAGCTCATATCTCTTCTAAACAGTCCCAAATTTTAGGTATGAGCCCCTCTCAATGTTTCAATTCTTTTAACATATATTGTTCACTCCAAATAGTTCATATTTGCGGCAAGTTAAATCTTAAAATTTGAACTTCGTAACTCTTCAACAAAGAATTTCAATGAGCATCCAACACAAATTTCTTCTAAACAGTCTCAAAATTTAGATATAAGCTCATATTGATGTTTCAATTCTTTTGTTATATTGTTTAATCAAGCCTTCAAGTAAGCAAGTCAAATTTTAAATTTGGAAATTGGAAATGAAAGAATAATCAATTGTAAATGTTTAATGATTCTGCCAATTACTGCTTCTACTGAAATTAATTAGAGAAATGAGTTAGCTTGTTCCTGTGGAGCATGCAACCCAACATAAAAGATTATGAATTTTTATATCTAATATTAATGATCCCACTCAATTATTACACATAAAAGAGGTCTTAAGTTTAATTAAGTTCCAATTTGGAAAATGAAAAGGCCCCTTTTGATTCAATTCACGAATTAGCCCACTATGAGTCTACTACATTAAATATTTTCATCTTCGTGAAGTCTATTTTTTAAAAAACTTTTTTTAGATGTATGGTTATTAATAACCTTTTTATAATCGATTTTTTCAATTGATAATTTACATATTATTGATATTAGGTAAATTTTGTGAGTTCTAATTGTTGGGAAAAACGCGGACTAACACAAAAATATATATGGTCAAAGTGATGAAATAAAATGGGAAAATAATGACACCAAGAATTTTACGTGAAAAACTTTCTAAATAAGGGGAAAACCACGGTCCAAAAGGAGCAACTTATATCACTATAGTAAGGAATTTTACGCTGGGTAGTCACGAATACAATACTCAAAGTAACTACTACACACTCCAAAGGAATAACACTCTTTTGATTTCCACCTTACTAAAATATCACTCACACTCTATTTTTCTTCATAGACTATTTTTCTTGTATAGTCTATGGAATACCTCACTTTTGTAACACCCCGTATCCTAGATAAACCAAAATGCAGATTTTTAGAAGTTGTAGGTGTAACCTACAGTCGCCACCTACGGACCGTAGTCTGATCTACGGCCCATGTTGTGGGTCCGTGGTTCACTACTGCAGCCCCTCCCAAAAACCCAGCTCAGAAAATCAGCTAAGTCTCGACCCACTGATAGACCCACGGTCCGTAGGTCAGACCACAGTCCGTAGATCGAGGCCCCCCAGCCTCTGATGTAAAACGATGGCCGACCAGTACAGACCGTCGTTCGATCCACGGTCCGTAGGTCTGACCGTAGGTGAGGGTCAACAGCCAGTTAAAGGAAAATTGTTGATTGGTCTACTTCAAATGGTCATAAAAATCTTAGCACAAAAGGAATTGTGTGTCCCATGACCTATGATATGATATATAATTGAATCTTCTTTCCAATGCCACCGAGTTTGCTAAAATCCGACCTCCGAGTAAAAAGTTATGCTCATTTTAGTGAAGCCCTGTCGGGCAGACTTGACCTACCACCCCAATCTACAGACCGTAGATTGACCTACGGCCTGTAGGTCCCGTCCGTCGATCACTCCGACAACAGTTAAGTCAGGGGTCTTTTGGTCTTTTCCTATTTCGTTTAACCCCTAAGCTACGTCGTTTAGACCCTAAATTATGAGGTTTTAGTCAGTTTAAGCCTAGAAACATAACTAGAACTTACCTAAGTCAAAACATTTATCAAAACTTTGAAAAATTAGACGCGTAAGAAGAGAAAGAGGCGACCAACCCTAGTTCAAGAACGCAACAAGGTTCCATCAGCTCCAGCCCCGAAATCGAAAGATTTCTCCGTGGAATTCGTCACCAAGTATGTGGGATTTCACTAGTGGGTTCCTTTCACCCATTAGGTCCCTAGCTTTCAGTCAGTTTCTTGATTCCCTTATTATGATTAGACCTAGGGTTTCTTGAATGTTAGAATTATTGGGTTCTTAGCTGTTAGAATGATCCAAATCAAATTAGTATGTTAATATTCAGTTTATTGCATGAATTCCAGAACCCTAGCTATGTATTTCTTTAGTTCTTGAATTACACATGCTAATTAAGTCAGATATTTCAGTTATTTAGTTATACATGCCTCAGTTATTAATGCATCAATATCAGTTTAATTGTTGCATTCTCAGTTTGCATGTTCAGTTCGAGCTATCCAGTAACTTACAGAAATTCAGGCATAATGTGTTAATTACTTAATCCATTGGGAGTAGCATAATATCGAGTTGGACTAGGGTTCAGCGTACGCAAATAGTCCCAGAACTATTAGCCACGTAGGTTGTAAGTCCCCTCTGTGGGCATCATTTCAGTGATCATGCCAGCATGCCTCTATACCTCTGGCAGGGTATACTGGGTCCTCTCAATGGGGCGTATACATTGGACTCCACATTTAGCTCATCTGCTTTTATTATTGGTTATTAGTAGCTCCCACAGTTCAGTCAGATCCTATTGCATTTATTATTTATCAGTATATCCAGTATTCAGTTTCAGCATGTTATAAATTGGTCACTGCATTCAGTTATCTCAGCATTCAGTATCTACATCATGTTCAGATTATATCATTACTTATTTGCTTTGTTTAGTTATATGTTATTTCAGTTGTATTATATCATGCATGCTCAGTACCTTTCAAATACTGACGCATACTGTGTGCTATATCTTCTCGTGATGTAGGTTTAGGTTCTCAGTATCCAGATCACGCTTAGATCGGTTCCCGATCTCCAGTTCAGTAGAATCAGTGGTGAGTCCTCATTCTTTGAGGACAGTAGTCATGAGTTTCTTTTCAGTATTTTTAGTCCTTTAGTTTCAGTTTTGCTAGACTTAGCTAGGGCCTGTCCCAGCATTTCTAGTCAGTTAGAGGCTATTTTCAGACATAGTTAGATTCATATTAGTATTGAGTTAATATCTTCTTTGTATTAAACTCGTCAGTTTTCATTTATCTCAGTGATAGTATATGGGTATTCCTCATCTTTTTATTTTTATTTATGATTTAGCTTTTGCATCAGTTTATTATCTTTAGTATGCTCATGATCATGCCAGCAAAGTTAGCTTGGGATCACTTGTGGTCCTACGTCCCGTGTCCGCGTCTCGAGGGTAGTCTCAGGGCGTGACAACTTTCTCTCAAAATGTTTTTTTCTCTCTAACTTGGTGTGTTCTACAAATGAGCAAGAATGCTCTATTTATAGAAGGAGAAAACCATGTCTATGTCACTAATGACATAGACAAATGTAACAAATTTCAAAGGTAGGTTGCAAATCTTACCAATTTGCCAACCACCAGATCTTTTATTTTCAACTCACATTTGTTATCACTATTCTTTTTTAACAATTGTTTGTAGCAATTGAGTAGCAAAAATTGACTAATGTAAAAAACATGGGATGAACCTCACAAATCTCCCCCTCCAGTCCCATGCACTAGAAGGAGGTATCTCCATCTTCTTTAAAGAGAGATCATACCCGCAAGTTGTTTGCATAACTTGAACTTGTCTTTCAATATCGTCTTGGTCAGTATATCTGCAGGATTTTCACTTGTGTGGATCTTTTTGACCTGAAATGATTCATTCTCCACTTCCTCACGAATCCAATGATATCAGACGTCGATGTGTTTTGTCCTTGCATGGTACATGGAGTTCTTGCTCAAGTCTATTGCACTCTGGCTGTCACAATAGACAATATACTCCATCTGATACAAACCAAGCTCTTGAAGAAATCATTTTAGCCATATCATCTCCTTGTCGGCTTCAGTAGCCGCAATATACTCAGCTTCAGTTGTAGATAATGCAACACACTTCTGCAACTTCGACTGCCATGATATAGCTCCCCTTAAAAAAGTAAACAAATATTCAGTAGTGAATTTTCTGTTATCAAGGTCACATGTCATATCAACATCTGTATAGCCGTTCAAGATTGGATCTGATGCTCCAAAACAGAAGCATTCATCTGAGCTTCCTCTAAGACACATGAGTATCCACTTCACAGCTTTCAAATGCTCTTTTCCTAGATTGTCGAGAAATCTACTGACAACACCAATTGCGTGAGCAATATCAGGTCTAGTGCATACCATTGTATACATTAGACTTCCGATGACGGAGGAATATGGAACTTTGGCCATGCTCTCTGTTTCCTCCCTAGCTGTAGGACACATCTTCTTGCTCAATTTCATATGACCAACAAGAGGTGTACTAACAGGCTTAGCATTCTTCATATTGAAGCGCTCTAGTACACGTTCAATGTACTTCTTCTGTGACAAATAAATCTTCCTTTCATCTCTGAGACGAGTAATTTTCATGCCCAAAATATACTTGGCATGACCCAAGTCTTTCATAGCAAAAGACTTACGCAACTATTTCTTCAAGTCGTCAATCTTGGAAGTACTCTTGCCCACAATTAACATATCATCCACATACATCAAAAGGATGATAAAATCTTTGTCAGAATTTTTTTGTACAAATACACAATGATCTGATGAAGTCTTCTTATAGCCTTGCTCCCCCATAACAGATTCAAACTTCTTGTACCACTGTCTAGGAGCTTGCTTTATGCCATAAAGACTCTTTCTGAGTTTGCACACAAAATTTTCTTTACATTCTACTTTGAAGCCCTCAGGTTGTTCTATATAAATATCTTCTTCTAGGTCACCGTGAAGGAAAGTCGTCTTCACATCCATCTGCTCAATCTATAAATTAAGACTAGCAGCCAAACCTAGAACTGTATGAATCGAGGACATTTTCACAACAGAAGAAAATATTTTGTCAAATATAATACCCTTCCTTCGATCAAATCCCTTAACAACCAATCTAGCTTTGTACATGGGCTTCAAGTTGTGTTCTCAAGTTTAACTTTGAACACCCATTTGTTCTTCAAAGAACTCATGCCCTTGGGCAATTTTACCAACTCATGAGTGTGGTTCTCATGCAGAGACTTCATCTCATCTTGCATGGATTTAAGCCACTGATCCTTGTGCTTATCTTCCATGGCCTCTTCATAACATTCAGGTTCTCCCTTGTCACTTATCCCCTGTCACTGAGTAACACAAACTCATTGGGTGAATAACGCGAGGAAGGAATCTGTTGTCTTGTGGACCTCCTAAGCAGAATATTGGATTCGTCCGTAACTTCATGAGTAAGAGGATCATCAATAACAATATCATTGTTATTATCAACATCAACATGTTGATTCGATACATGATTATGATTGTCATGATGAACATCAAGCCCAACAACATCATGCATACTTGTGTGAGGAACTTTATCTAGATGAACTATGTCATCAAAATTTGAAGATTCTAGCTTCTCCGCTTTGTCAATATTTTCAATTGTTTGATTCTCAATGAAAATAATATCACGGCTTCTTACGAGTTTCTTCTCAATTGGATCATATAGCCTGTAACCAAATTCATCAAGGCTATATCAAATGAAGATGCACTGCCTTGTCTTGGCATCTAACTTTGACCTCTCATCTTTCGGCACATGTACAAAAGCTTTGCAACCAAATACTCTCAAATGGTCATAGGAAGTATCATTTCCATACAAAACACTATTTGGTACATCACTTTGCAAAGCAACAGTAAGAGATAGATTAATAACATGTGCAGCGGTCAATAAAGCCTCACCCTAAAATGAGTTTGGCAACTTTGCTTCAGAAAGCAAATATCTAAGGTCCTGTTCATCCTCTCAGCCAAACCATTAAGCTGAGGAGTCTTCTGGTGTCTAATACATTGATGCTTGCAGTATTCGTTAAATGGTCCACAATATTCACCACCATTATCAATACGAATATATTTCAGTTTCTTTCAAGTTTCTCTTTCAACTGAAGCCTGAAACTGTTTAAAGACACCTAACACTTGGTCTTTAGTCTTCAAGACATAGACCCAAAGTTTTCTCGAGCAGTCATTAATAAAAGTGACAAAGTAGAGTGCACCACCCAATGTCCTTACCTTCATTGGACTGTATAAATCAGAGTGCACCAACTCAAGCAACTCTGTCTTTCTCAAAGGAGGATTAGAATTAAAGGAAACTCTATTTTGTTTACCAGCCAAACAGTGCTCACACTTTTCTAATTTCGCACTTTGGAAATTTGACAATAATTTCTTCTTGGCTAGAACATTAAGTCCTTTCTCGCTGATGTGGCTAAGCCTCTTGTGCCATAACGTTGAAGAGTTATCGCTCTCAACCGCATTCACCATATCAACACAAGTAGAAATTGTAGTCCAGTATAGATCACGATGTTTGTTACCACGAGCCACAACCAATGAACCCTTATTGAGTTTCCATTTTCCATCACTGTTGGTACAAACATATCATTCATCATCCAAAACACCAACATAAATCAGGTGTAGACGAACATCAGGAGCATGTTTCACATTATTCAAAACTAGTTTAGTTCCAACACTAGTTTCCAAACAAATTGTACCAATACCAACCACCTTAGAAACAGTCTCATTACCCATACTCAAGGTTCTAAAATCACCAGGAGTATATGAAGAGAAAAAAATCCTTCCTTGATGTTACGTGAGATGCGGCATCAGTGTACACAACCCAGCTTGACTTATCACAAGCAATATTTATCATATTCACATCAAGGACGGTAACAAGATCTTCGGTCGTGACGGTGGCTAGGCAATTTTCATTGCCATCTTCTTTAGTTTCCTCTTTGTTTTTGTTCTCCCTCTTTAACTTCCTGTAGAACTTCTTTGTGTGGCCTTTCATGCTATAATGATAGCACTCAATATCCTTAAGTCTACCTCTGGATTTGCTCCTATTTTGTTCTCTATTTTGAGAACTATGAGTTTTGTTTCTCTCCCTGGAGCCAGTTATCAGGACATCCGATGAAGAAGAACCTGAGATTTTCTTCTCATCTCTTCGTTCAAGACACTACTCTTGGTGGAATCCATTGAGATCACATCATCCGGAGCAGAATTTGACAATGAAGTTCTAAATGTTTCCCAAAGAGTCTGGTAGGGAACCAAGTACAAGCAAACCTTGAATTTCTCTATCAAATTTGATGCCCATAGAAGATAATTGGTTCATGATCCCCTGAAAATTATTCAGATGGTCTGTCATCGGAGAACCATCATGATACTTTAAACTCAACATCTGTTTTATTAAGAACATTTTATTGTTGCCAATTTTCCGAGCATACAAACTTTTCAAGATGCTCCCATAAGGTTCGAGCATGTGTCTCCCCAGAAATATGGTTCAACACATTATCGTCAACCCATTGCCTAATAAATCCACAGACCTGTCTATGCAACAGATTTCACTCTTCATCTGTTTTACTATCAGGCTTTATAGTGGTAAAGACTAGTTGATAAAAATTCTTGACATAAATCAGATCTTCCATTTCCCCCTTCCAAATGGCATAATTAACACCATTCAAAGTAACCATTCTACTTGTATTGGCTTCCATAGTTTCCCCCCAATAATATAGTTATTGCAAACCAAAGTAAATATTTTCTGATGTGGAAGTTCAGATTGTGCTGCAACCATAGAGCATACTCAGACAAAACCTTGGCTCTTATACCAGTTTGTTGGGAAAAACGCGGACTAACATAAAAATATATATGGTCAAAGTGATGAAATAAAATGGGAAAATAATGACACCAACAATTTTACGTGGAAACCCTTCTAAATAAGGGAAAAACCACAGGCCAAGAGGAGCAATTGATATCACTATTGTAAGGAATTTTACACTAGGTAGTCACGAATACAATAATCAAAGTGACTACTACACACTCAAAAGGAATAACACTCTTTTTGATTTCCACCTTACTAAAATATCGTTCACACTCTATTTTTCTTGTATAGTCTATGGAATTCCTCACTTTGCTCTCAAAATATTTTTTTCTCTCTAACTTGGTGTGTTCTACAAATGAGCAAGAATGCTCTATTTATAGAAGGAGAAAACCATGCCTATGTCACTAATGACATATAACAAATTTCAAAGGTAGGTTGCAAATCTTACCAATTTGCGAACCACCAAATCTTTTATTTTCAACTCACATTTGTTGTCACTATTCATTTTTAACAATTGCTTGTAGCAATTGAGTATCAAAAATTGACTAATATAAAAAACATGGGATGGACCTCACACTAATTTTGAAAAGTTCTTTCCGATAATGCAAGTAATACAAGGATTATTAGTATTATGTTACAAGCAAATATATAAATTTGGAAAATAGTAAAGTTTTTTTTTAAAAAAAATAATCTTGTTGAGTATATCAATTAAAATATTTATATTTTACTTATACCATTTTCGATTTGTGATTTGGGTAATTTATGTTACAAGTAGAGGTATATGTGAACCACTTTTATAAAGAGGATTATATCAGTTCTAAATCGCAAAGTTGAAAGGTATATCCTGCCCCTTTTCCTACTTTTAATTATAAAATTAGTTCAAACTATCAATATCTAAGTAACATTATGAAAATTTTGTGATTAAGATATATTTGTTTTGCTGATCTTCACCTTGTGATTTGTATTTTTTTTACCACTAAAATAATATCAAAACAAAAAAATCATATGCTTTGAATTGTTCAAATCAATTCTAACTTTTTATTAAAAAATTAAATATTATATATTTTACTATAAAATACTTTTTTTTAAAAATAATTTATAAATCTACTATTACTTAATTTTTTTTTGCACGGAAAGCATTAAAAGCTGAAAATAAGTAAACATGAGTCATGAATATTGAAGCGTCATTTTGTGTAATATATAGTACATGATATAATTGAAGTCATGTTAGTTGTTAGGTAAAGAATTTTGATTCAATGAATCTTTTGTCTAGCTTTTCCTTTAATATTTATCTGCTTTAGAATTAAATTTGCATTCGTGACTTGTGAGATTGAAGGTGAAAATTATTGAGATTTTCGCATTATAGGTAGGAACTAAACCCTATCTAACTTCAATCTTCACATTAAAGATCAAATTTTAAAGGGACAATTACATAAATAGCCATTTGACACTCAAAATATCATTTAACCACACTAATTTTAATTATAATTATAAATGGTAACCATTTTTTTTTTATATTTGTTAAAAAGAAAAAGATCCAGACCTAGCTCATTCGTTTTCGTTTATCATTGTTGCCCAATATAATTTCACCTTCTCAAAAAAATACAACAATCTCATTTCAGTGCAAATTATCCTTTTTTAGATTTGAAAAAAATTCATTGTGATTTTTAAAAAATAAAATAATTTATAACTTTTTCAGCTAGCAAGAGTATGTTTGTAAGAAAGAATATAAACAAAATGTTTATTTAAGATATTTATACGATACTCCCTCTGTCTCAATTTATGTGACACTTTTCATTTTTTGAGAGTCAAACAGTTCAAGTTTGACCGGGAATTTGCGCATGAAATCTTCAATATTTTTGAAATGAAATTTATATATTTGTAAAATGCGTAAAAAGTACTATAAGTCACAACAATTTATAATTCAAAATGTTTAAAAGATCTATGCAAAAATTATGGTCAAAGTTAGACTTGTTTGAATCTCAAAATTCAAAAAGTGCCACATAAAATGGGACGGAGAGAGTACTAAACATGTATTATACATAAAAAGATACAATTTATAGACATTATGTATAAAATTGTAATATATATAAAATTATCATTCTTTATGCCTCGTACGAAATAACCCCTTAGGGGCCGTTTGGTTACTGGTTAGGGTTTGAGACAAACATGTGATATTAAATTCTCCACGTAAGTTAAATTGGACAGCTTGTATGAAGTGGGGCTAATATTTTGAGCGAGTGGCCTCACGGTTAGTTTTCCCCTTTTTTAAGTCTAAAATTTGAACTATAAACACAAAATTGAGATATTAATTATTGAAGTAAATTAAAATGGTCTAATTTCATGTAGTCTTTCTAAGTCTAATTTCATACCTGTGGGTTGTGTGTCTAATTCCAAAGAAGTAAATTTGACCAAGTCTAATTTCATACCTTTTTGTCTGAAGTTCGTTCCTTCATACCAAACACACAACAGTATGAAATTAGACACAAAGGTATGAACTTTAAAGTCACTACTATCTTCCTCCCCATCTCGTTCGCCTTCTTTCCTATGTCACTCACCTTATCTGATAGCAAAAATATGTATATTAAGGTGTATCTTCTTCGATATATGGTAAAAAACTCTTAATTAATAATAAAATACGTATTTATTTATATAAAATTAGTATATATAATATGAATGTATATTTGATAAAATAGTTTTTCCTTAATTTAAGCTATTTTCAAACTGAAAAGGAACACATTACACTCAATTATCATGGATGAGTTAGATGAGGTGCCATAAGTGAAATGAAATGAGACACTATGTAAGTGATGTAAGTCAATACCCAACTTGTCGGTACAATGACTTGTTACGAACATAAGCTCCAAAACTTCTCCTTCCTCATCCACATCCAACCACCTATATACCTTTTTCCACGAGATATTGTTTTTTTCAGGTGGATACCATCATTAATAGACTTTTCTTACCAAAATTTTTTGCACATTCTTTCTAGAGCTGATTTATCCATCCCATGGTAAAATTGATTTCTTTGGTTCTATGTCTTTAATATCTTCAGTGTTGCATTTTCCCACTCGAAAGGATCTGCTAGTCACTAAGTTCTGCTCTTCAGGTGAAAATGGGGCAGATAGTCAGCATAATTTTATGTATAACATTTGAATTTGTCAACAGAAAAGTTTGAGATTTTTTTCTGGCTTATTCTCGATTGGTTCATCAAAGGATAAACACTTTTCCAGCTTAATTTAGACAGGAATGCCAATTAATGAAGATGATTCGCCACTGCTTCATATGAGAAACTGCTCATGTGATCACTGGATTAGTAACATATGGCCTTTGCAGTGCAAATAATAACTCTAGACTTCTCAAAAAAAAAAAAAAAAACAAAGAAAAAGTGGTTGAACAATTCTTCTCTTCAAAAGATATGTATGTATACAGTTAAAAACGATGTGACCTTCCTTGTTTTATGGAACAATAAGTTGGTGGATATGTCTGTTGTGTTTTTTGGTTGAGTTTGGCTAGATTACAGAAGTCAGGAGCTGAAGATATTGATAAATTGTAGGAACTGACGTGGAGCGTCCTGCTCTCTCTTTTAGTGGCTATATAAAAGATTATATTATACATATATATGTATTATCCTTTATTTATATGCATACAATTGTTGCTTAGCTGTTTAGAGAAATTAGGTTTCATTCCCGAATTGAAAATGTTTATGCCAATGGGTAGAGCTGATGACAGGAGATTTCGAAATCATTATTTCCCTTATAAATGCATTAAAGATCATAAGTGTTCTTTTCTTAATAACAGAGAAATCCCCAAGGGACAGCTGGCGCACAATTCGGAATTTGGAGGATAACGAGTCTGTCCCTTGATACACCCAAATTACACATTAAAAATGGTATAAGTGGTCGTTATTAAACATATAACTCAATTAGGTTGCAGTTGAATCCCACAAGGAATACGAGGACGAACAATTTACTTTCAAGTGTATAACCCGACTTAAAGTCTAATATTTCTATAATAGTGGGTAAAAGGGTTAGAGTTTAAGACTAATTTCAAGTTCGTTTATTTATTGACTATTAATTTATTTATTTTTGAACTGGTAACATTGTATTCCTCAGCATTAAGGGCTATGGTGGCCACCTCCAAAAGTGTTAGTTACATAGAAAAATCAACAAAAAAATACAGGACTACTTACAAAGCTCCTATGAAATCCACTAGTTGAATTTCTTCTTCTATGTTCATTTCTTTACACAAAAAACCTAAAGTGGTAATTACTTTCCACTTAATCTTCTCTATAGTGCATTCTTTTCCTACAAAAATTCTCTGATTTCTTTCCCTCCAAATGATCCACCAGATACAAGCAGGTACTGTTCTCCACCACCTCCGTTGGCTCTTACTACCTCCCTTTTTGACCCAACAACTTAGTAGGTCTGTTGTATGTTCCGGCATAATCCAATTTAGGCTCTTTATATTGGTGAATAGAGCCCATACTTGTCTTGTTACTTTGCAGTGGAGAAACAAATGATTGTTGGTTTCTAGAGCCTCTTTACAAAGATAACATCTTGAGGCAATAATTTTTCCCCTCTTATGAAGTTTATCATGTGTCAGACAAGCTCTCCTAGTTACCAACCAAGTGAAACACTTCACCTTAGTAGGGGCTACACTTTTCCATATAGCACTCCATGGCCCTGATTTATTCCCCGCAATTGTGGCTAGATCCCTTTTATACATTTTGTTCATATAGAATTGACCATCAGTATGATGCCTCCATAGCAATTTATCTGTTTCCAGATTTGTGCCAGGAAAATCTCCAATCAAAGCTAGCATATTCGATACCCACTCTTTATCCCAATCATTAAGAAATCTCCTAGAGAGCAAATTCCATCCTTGTGGGGACCAAACCTCTTGTATTTTGCTGTCAGGATTCAGGCAAATGGAAAACAACCCAAGGAATAAATTTTCCAAGGACCCTTGACCAGTCCAGTCTTCCTTCCAAAACAATGCCTTATTTCCTCGACCAACCTTTATCCTTACATTGTCTATGAAAGCCAACCATAGGTTTCTTATAGCCCTCCATACTCCTACACTATATGTTTGTCACTTCCTCTAAACACCATTGATCTTCCTGACCATACTTGTGTTGAATGAGTTCCTTCCATAGAGCTTGATCTTCCAAATTGTATCTCCACAATCATTTGGTAAGTAAGTTGTTGTTGTGTATCTTTAGGTTTCTTACTCCCAAACCCCTACATCTTTTGCTCTGTTGAACCGCCATCTATTTAACTAAGTTGTAGCTCTTCTCAATCTAGTTACCTTGCTAAAGGAAGTTTCTCCTCAATGAGTCTATAGCTTTGACTACCTTGCTGGGAATGGGAAAAAGTGACATTACATATGTTGGCAAAGAGTCTAAAACAGAATTAATCCAAGTGACTCTTCCCCCCAAGGATAGATATTAGGATTTCCAAAGTGCCAATCTCCTCTCTGATTTTTCTAGTACACCATCCTAGATGTTAACTACTTTATGCTTAGCACCCAATGACAGACCTAGATAAATTGTGGGCAACCTCTCTATCTTGCACTTCAATATATTGGCCAAAGCTTGAATCTGTTGGACCTCTTTAATAGGAAAAATGCTACTATTTCTCCAGTTCACCTTAAGTCCAGAGCATGCCTAAAAAATTACCAGAATAATTCTGATGTGACAGAGTTGCTCCTGCTCTGCTTTACAAAAAATTATTGTGTCAACCGCATACATTAAATGAGTCATATCTATCACCTCATTAACCCTATTTTTTTATTCTGAAACCCCTAATCTAGTTGTTTAGAGAAGCTCTCCTCATCAAACTGTCCAACCCTTCCATGACAATGATAAATAGGAAAGGGGACAAAGGGTCTCCTTGTCTAAGACCTCTTTCAGCATAAAACAAACCTACAGGTTCTCCATTAACCAAAATGGAGAACCTGGTGGTTTTTATACAGAACTCAATCCACTTGAGCCATGTAGGGCCTAAACCCATTTGTCTAAGAGTGTTGATCAGGAAGTCCCAATTAAGATGGTCATAGGCTTTTTCAATATCCAGTTTGCACATTACCCCTGGCACATCTCCTCTAATCCTAGTATCAACACATTCACTATCAATTAAAGCAACATCCATTATTTGTCCCCCTTTAATGAAAGCCATTTGATTTTTGTTGACTAGTTTGTCTATCACCTTCGTCAGCCTTTCTGCCAACACTTTGGCAATTATTTTATAAACCCCAGTAATGAGACTGATTGGTTTGAAGTCTCTTAGATCATTTACCCCCACCTTCTTAGGAATTAGAGCCACAAAGGTAGCATTGAAACTCTTCTCAAAACTTTGGTGACAGTGGAAGTTTTGGAAGGTCTGCATCATATCTTCCTTTATAGTTTCCCAGAATGCCTGAAAGAAGGTCATGGTGTAACCATCAGGCCCAAGTGCTTTATCACAAGCACACAATCTTATCCCTTCTAGCACCTCATCCTCACTGGATTCTTTAGATAACCAGCTCTAGTTTTCTACCTCTTTGTACAAATTGTGGTAAAAATCCACAATAGAGTTCTTGATTTCCACTGGCTTAGAGGATAACTCTCTATTAATCATTAATGACTCAATGGTGTTGATTCTCTTGTGAGCTATTGCCATTCTGTGGAAATACTTCGTATTTTTATTGTCATTCTTGATCTACTGAATTCTAGACCTCTGTCTTCAAAAAATTTCTTTATTTTTTGCCACCTCCTCGTATTCCATGGCCAAGTGTACCTTTAGTATTTGTTCATCATCAGTAAGAGATCTAGATTCTTGAGTAACTTCCATGTCCCCTATCTAACTCAAAATTTTCTCCTTCCTTGCCTTCCAGTTCCCCCTATTCTCTCTGCTCCATCCCTTAAGTTTTGTTTTAAGTAGCCTCAACTTGGTAGCTAGTTTGTAGTCCGATCTTCCAGACACTTCAAAGGAGCTCCACCATTCATGAACTTTACTTTTGAAACCCTCTACATTATGCCACCACTTTTCAAACTTGAAATAAGATCTCCTGAAGGCCTTATTCCCACATGTTAAGACAATGGGATTATGGTCGGACCCCAAGCTAGGCAAAGTATATTGCCTAATTTGAAGGAACATTTCATTCCATGGGAACGAGTATAAAAATCTATCAATCCTGGAGGCATTCCAATGGTTTGCCCCTCCTCTCCAAGTGTATGAGCCCCCAAATGAAAGGGGGTCAATCAACTCCAATTCGTTGATACAACTGGACAGATCTAACATGGCTCTAGAAAGCCTGATACAATTGGTTTTCTTGGAAGGAAACCTAGTAATATTGAAATCCCCACATACTACCCAGGGCCCTTCACACAGACTCCTCATAGCTCCTAATTCTTCCCACAACTCCATCCTTTCATTTCTATCACAAGATGCATAGACTGCTGTGAGAAACCAAGTTAGTTCTTGATTAACTCCACATAATTTACAAGTAATTTATTGGTTCCCATATTCCACCATCTCCCCTTTCCATGATCTTTTGTCCCACATAACTAAAATTTCACCCTTGTTGCCAATCGCTTCCAGCCATATTCCCCCCATCCACCTATCCCCCCTAATTGTTGTATATAATTCCCCACTGCCCCATTTAGCTTTGTCTCCATCAAAACTATAAGATCTAGCCCCTCCTTTTGTATTCTGCTTTTCACCAAATTTCTTTTATTCTCCATGTTTAAACCCCTAACATTCCATGATAGAATTTTTAAATTCATTATAATTGGGTGGCATAATTTCCGCCCCTGCTTCTAGATTCACTCCTAAGTTCTCCATCCTTGAACTTCACATTGAAGATCAAATTTTTGAGCTCTTTAGGGATTATCTGATTGTCCTTATGTTCTCTAGCACTCGAGGCTAAGGAGCCTTCTTTATCCCTTCTTTGATCATTTTTTAATAGAAGAGTCAAAACTTCCCCATAACAACCATCAAAAGACATTCCAAACATTTGGCTGAGTCGGAGGATATTGTCTTGTACCCATTGGTTTGTTTTCCCCTCAACCTCTTTGTTGCATTCAGAGGCATCACAATTGAGAGGTGTCGAATTACTAAGAGGAATTAATTGTTGAGAATTACCCTTTACCTCCCCTTCCTTAGTTTTATCATTTGTCTCCCTTATTTCCGACATAATCGACTTTGAACGACGCTTCTCTATATCGTCCAGGTGCAGAGACTTCGTCTGAATAGCTCTTCTTTGACACTTCACTCCACATACTCTGTTTTATACATGTTGACAGAGTATTTTGGGCTTCTGTATTACCTGGCCAAATGTTAATATCTTTAATAAAAGGTTCAACAAACTTTGTTGGGCTTTTATTTAAATGGGTCAGCTGGCCCAAATAATTTGATTGAGGTTTCACTTGACCTACAACAGTGGGCCCTCGTATGCATGTCCCATCATATCCACAAGATCATTTCTCTCTCTTCTTAGCCCAATTCTCTGTGAAGTCATCATTTGCTTTATGGCATAAACAACTTTATCCACATGGCTATTGGACCCCATAACATTCCTTAAATGCATATCATTATCCACAAGATCATTTCTCTCTCTCATTTGCCCAAATCCCTGGGAAGTCAACATTTGCTTTATGGAGTTAGCAGCTTTATCCCTTTCCTTTTCTAGCCTAGGTCGGACTTCTTGGCTGTCAAGGTCAACCACTTCAGATCTGCGAAATCTTGTCGGAGCTTCAACCCAAACTGGAAGGGAAAAAATCAAACTACAATCTTAAATTTCAACTTCCCTGGGAATATTTTCAATGAGGCCTTCCACTTTGATTCGAGCCCATCGCATATGGTTTTTTTATCGTGGTTTCTTCTTCTGTTGCAAGCCATCCCCCACATTTATATCGTATCTCTTTCATAATATTCTCAGACCATAGTTGGATAGGTAGACCAAGTACTCGAATCTAAAACCATTGAAAGGTGGTGTGGTTAATTAGAGATTTTTTATAACAATTGGGTAAGGGACTAGGATTGGTGTTCCCTAATGAAGGTAATGGCAAGGAGTATGTGTTTTTGCTAATTTAATGATGCAATCTCATTATTCAATGATGTCTAAATTACTTTCAAAAGTTTCTTGACTCATTCAATATATTTCACACTTACCTTCTGTTAGCACCTCTTTAGTCTACCAACGGTTTACACATGGGAGATTTACGGAAATTAGAAAGAAGTTTATTTTAGCTTATATTTATTTAGTTGTTTGCAGTAGATTACTACAACATTTAAGTATTTATGTTTTCATTTTCTATGTATCAGTTGTTGCAATAAGAAGGTTATTCCTCCACTTTCTCATTCAGTTGTAGGGGGCAATAGTCAATTATTTTATTTGTTTTCAATGTTGTATTTAATGTATTTGAATTCAGTGAAATGTTATCCAGAAATTACTAAGTCTTTGAGTACTTCAAACTCAGGAGATTGCAGGTTCTCTTTTAACAAATTAACACCATAGGTCGTAGGAAGAAAACATTCGATTTCACACTTCAACTCCCCATAACCAGATTCATATCAGGGGACCATAACAACTTGGTATCAGAGAGAGATTTTTTATAACAATTGGGTAAGAGACTAGGATGGGTGTTCCCTAATGAAGGGAATGTCAAAGAGTATGTATTTTTGCTAATTTATTGATGCAATCTCATTATTCAATGATGTCTAAATTACTTTCAAAAGTTTCTTGACTCATTCAATTGATTTCACACTTAACTTCTATTGGCACCCCTTTAGTCTACCAACGGTTTACACATGTGAGATTTAAGGAAATTAGAAAGTAGATTATTTTTGCTTATAATTATTTAGTTGTTTGCAATAGATTACTACAACTTTTGAGTATTTATGTTTTAATTTTATATGTATCAGTTGTTGCAGTAAGGAGGTTATTCCTCCACTTTCTCATTCAGTTGTAGTAGGCAGTAGGCAATTATTTTCCTTGTTTTTAGTGTTGTATTTAATGTATTTGAATTTAGTGAAATGTTATGCAGAAATTACTTAGTCTTTGAGTACTTCAAACTCAAGAGATTGCAGGTTCTCTCTTAACGAACCAACACTATAGGTCGTAGGAAGAAAACATTCGATTTCACACTACATCACCCCATAAGCAGATCCTTATCAGGGGACCATAAAAACTTGGTATCAGAGAGAGAGTTTTTATAACAATTGGGTAAGAGACTAGGATTGGTGTTTCCTAATGAAGTTAATGGCAGGGAGTATGTGGTTTTCCTAATTTAATGATGCAATCTCATTATTCAATGATGTCTAAATTACTTTCAAAAGTTTCTTGATTCATTCAATAGATTTCACAATTAGCTTCTGTTCGCACCCCTTTAGTCTACCAACAGTTTACACATGGGAGATTTTAGGAAATTAGAAAGTAGATTATTTTAGCTTATAAGTTATTTAGTTGTGTGCAATATATTACTACAATTTTAAGTATTTATGTTTTCATTTTCTGTGTAGCAATTGTTGCAGTAAGGAGGTTATTCCTCCACTTTCTCATTCAATTGTAGTAGGCAGTTGTCGTAGGCAGTAGTCAATTATTTTCCTTGTTTTCAGTGTTTTATTTAACATATTTGAATTCTGTGAAATGTTATGCAAAAATTACTAAGTCTTTGAGTACTTCAAACTCAAGAGATTGCAGGTTCTCTCTTAACGAACCAACACCATAGGAGGTAGGAAGAAAATATTTGATTTCATACTACAACACCCCATAACCAGACTCATATCAAGGGACCATAACATCTTGGTATCAAAGAGAGATTTTTTTTTATAACAATTGGGTAAGAGACTAGGATTGGTGTTCCCTAACGAAGGTAATGGCAATGAGTATGTGTTTTTGCTAATTTAAATATGCAATCTCATTATTCAACGATGTCTAAATTACTTTCAAAAGTTTCTTGACTCATTCAATAAATTTCACACTTAATTTCTGTTTGCACTCTTTTAGTCTACTAACGGTTTACACATGGGAGAATTAAGAAAATTAGAAAGTAGATTATTTTAGCTTATAAGTTATTTAGTTGTTTGCAATATATTACTACAGCTTTTAAGTATTTATGTTTTCATTTTTTGTGTAGCAGTTGTTGCACTAAGGAGGTTATTCCTCCACTTTTTCATTCAATTGTAGTAGGCAATTATTTTCCTTGTTTTTAGTGTTGTTTTTAATGTATTTGAATTTAGTGAAATGTTATGCATAAATTACTAAGTCTTTAAGTACATCAAAGTCAAGAGATTGCAGGTTCTCTCTTAACGAATGAACACCATAGATCGTAGGAAGAATACATTAGATTTCACACTACAATTCCCTATAACCAGATCTATATCAGGGGACTGTAACAACTTGGAATCAGAGAGAGATTTTTTATAACAATTGGGTAAGAGACTAGGATTGGTGTTCCCTAATGAAGGTAATGGCAAGGAGTATGTGTTTTTGCTAATTTAATGATGCACTCTCATTATTCAATGATGTCTAAATTACTCTAAAAAATTTGTTGACTCATTCAATAGATTTCACACTTAGCTTCTGTTAGCCCCCATTTAATCTACCAACGGTTTGCACATGATATATTTAAGGAAATTAGAAAGAAGATTATTTTAGCTTATAAGTTATTTAGGTGTTTGCAATATATTACTACCTCTTTTAAGTATTTATGTTTTCATTTTTTGTGTAGCAGTTGTTGTAGTAAGAAGGTTATTCCTCCACTTTCTCATTCAATTGTAGTATGCAGTTGTAGTAGGCAGTAAACAATTATTTTCCTTGTTTCTAGTGTTGTATTTAATGTATTTGAATTCAGTGAAATGTTATGCAGAAATTACTAAGACTTTGAGTACTTCAAACTCAAGAGATTGCAGGTTCTCTCTTACCGAACCAACACCATAGGTCGTAGGAAGATAACTTTCGGTTTCACACTACAACGTACCATAACTAGATCCATATCACGGGACCATAACAACTTGGTATAAGAGAGAGATGTTTTATAATAATTGAGTAAGAGACTAGGATTGGTGTTCCCTAATGAACGTAATGGCAAGGAGTATGTGTTTTTGCTAATTTAATGATGCAATCTCATTATTCAATGATGTCTAAATTATATTCATAAGTTTCTTTGTCTCATTCAATAAATTTCACACTTAGTTTCTCTTTGCACCCCTTTAGTCTACCAACGGTTTACACATAGGAGATTTAACGAAATTAGAAACTAGATTATTTTAGCTTATAACTTATTTAGTTGTTTGCAGTAAATTACTACAGCTTTTAGGTATTTATGTTTTCATTTTTTGTGTAGCAGTTGTTGCAGTAAGGAGGTTATTCCTCCACTTTCTCATTCAATTGTAGTAGGAGGTAGACAATTATTTTCCCTGTTTTCAGTGTTGTATTTAATGTATTTGAATTCAGTGAAATGCTATGCATAAATTACTAAGCTTTTAGTACTTCAAACTCAAGAAATTGCAGGTTTTCTCTTAACGAACCAACACCATAGGTCGTACGAAGAAAATATTTGATTTCACACTACAACGCACATAACCAGATCCATATCACAGGACCATAACAACTTGGTATTAGAGAGAGATTTTTTATAATAATTGGGTAAGAGGCTAGTATTGGAGTTCCCAAATGAACATAATGGCAAGGAGTATGTGTTTTTTTGCTAATTTAATTATGTAATCTCATTATTCAATGTTGTCTAAATTACTTTCAAAAGTACTCATTCAATAGATTTCACACTTAGTTTCTGTTAGCACCTTGTTAGTCTACCAATGGTTTACACATGAGAGATTTAAGGAAATTAGAAAGTAGTTTATTTAGCTTATAAGTTATTTAGTTGTTTGCAGTATATTACTACAACTTTTAAATATTTATGTTTTCATTTTCTGTGTAGCTGTTGTTGCAGTAAGGAGGTTATTGCCCCACTTTCTCATTCAATTGTAGTAGGTAGTAGGCAATTATTTTTCTTGTTGTCAGTGTTGTATATAATTTGTTTGAATTCAGTGAAATGTTATGCAGAAATTACTAAGTCTTTGAGTACTTCAAACTCAAGAGATTGCAGGTTTTCTCTTAACGAACCAACACCATAAGGTCGTAGGAAGAAAACATTCAATTTCACATTACAACGCCCATAACCAGATTTATATCATGGGACCATAACAACTTGGTATCAAAGAGAGATTTTTCTATAACAATTGGGTAAGGGACTAGGATTGGTGTTCCCTAATGTAGGTAATGGCAATGAGTATGTGTTTTTGCTAATTTAATTATGCAATCTCATTATTCAATGATGTCTAAATTACTTTCAAAAGTTTTTTTTTGACTCATTCAATAGATTTCACACTTAGCTTCTATAAGCACCCCTTTAGTCTACCAATAGTTTACACATGAGAGATTTAAGGAAATTAAAAAGTAGATTATTTTAGTTTATAAGTTATTTAGTTGTTTGCACTAGATTATTACAACTTTTAAGTATTTATGTTTTCATTTTCTGTGTAGCAGTTGTTGCAGTAAGGAGGTTATTCCTCCACTTTGTCATTCAATTGTAGTAGGCAGTAGACAATTACTTTCCTTTTTGTCAGTGTTGTATTTAATGTGATTGAATTCAGTTAAATGTTATGCAGAAATTACTAAGTCTTTGAGTACTTCAAACTCAAGAGATTGTAGGTTCTCTCTTAACGAACCGACACCATAGGTGGTAGGAAGAAAACATTTGATTTCACACTACAACGCCCCATAACTAGATCCATATTAGGGGACCATAACAACATGGTATCAGAGAGATATTTTTTATAACAATTGGGTAAGGGACTAGGATTGGTGTTCCCTAATGAACGTAATGGCAAAGAGTATGTGTTTTTGCTAATTTAATGATGCAATCTCATTATTCAATGATGTCTAAATTACTTTCAAAAGTTTCTTGATTCATTCAATATATTTTACACTTAGCTTCTGTTAGCACCCATTTAGTCTACCAACGGTTTACACATGGGAGTTTTAAGGGAATTAGAAAGTAGATTATTTTAGCTTATAAGTTATTTAGTTGTTTGAAGTAGATTACTACAGCCTTTAAGTATTTATGTTTTCATTTTCTATGTAGCAATTGTTGAAGTAAGGAGGTTATTTCTCCACTTTCTCATTCAATTGTAGTAGGCGGTTGTAGTAGGGAGTAGACAATTATTTTCCTTGTTTTCAGTGTTGTATTTAATGTATTTAAATTCAATGAAATGTTATACAGAAATTACTAAGTCTTTGAGTAGTTCAAACTCAAGAGATTGCATGTTCTCTATTAATGAACTAACACCATAGGTAGTAGGAAGAAAATCGATTTCACACTACAACTCCCCATAACCAAATCCATATCAGGGGACCATAACAACTTGGTATCAGAGAGAGATTTTTTATAACAATTGCGTAAGAGACTATAATTGGTGTTCCCTAATGAAGGTTATGGCAAGGAGTATGTGTTTTTGCTAATTTAATGATGCAATCTCATTATTCAATGATGTCTAAATTACATTTAAAAGTTTCTTGACTCATTCAATAGATTTCACACTTAGCTTTTGTTGGCACCCCTTTAGTCTACCTACGGTTTACACATGGGAGATTTAAGGAAATTAGAAAGTAGATTATTCTAGCTTATAAGTTATTTAGTTGTTTGTAGTAGATTACTACAACTTTTAAGCATTTATGTTTTCATTTTCTATGTAGCAGTTGTTGCAGTAAGGACGTTATTCCTCCACTTTCTCATTCAATTGTAGTAGGCAGTTGTAGTAGGCAATAGACAATTATTTTCCTTGTTTTCAGTATTGTATTTAATGTAATTGAATTCAGTGAAATGTTATGCAGAAATTACTAAGTCTTTGAGTACTTCAAAGTCAAGAGATTGCAGGTTATCTCTTAACGAACCAACACCATAGGTGGTAGGAAGAAAATATTTGATTTCACACTACAATGCCCCATAACTAGATCTATATCATGGGACCATAACAACTTGGTATCAGAGACGGGTGTTGTGGGAGATCAAATTCAACGTCAACTGGCATAATTAGTGAACTTATTTCAAGAAGAACGTGCAGCCAATATAGCAAGACAGGAAGCAATAAATGCTCGCTTAGATGCAATCACAAAGAATCTAGTAAATTCGAAGGTTGATTCTGAATCAACTAAACATACCAGTCAGAATCGGGGTTGGAAGGGTAAAAGTGGAGTAGGAGAAGGGTCAAAATCAAATGCGGGAGGAAGTTCCATCATTCTTAGGTATACAAAGTTTGATTTTCCATGGTTCACTGGCTAAGGGGACCCTTTGGGATGGCTGAACAGATGTGACCACTTCTTTCGACACCTATAGACTCCGGATGCAGAAAAAGTTGGACTTGCTTCTTTTCATTTGGAGGGGAATGCACAACTTTTGTTTCTTCAACTAGAGACAAATATGCTTGAGCCGTCTTGGGATGAGTTCAAACATTATTCTAACCTTTGTTTTGGGCCACCAATTAGAAGTCAAAAGTTAGGAGAATTGGCTAAGTTGCGCCAGATTGGGTCCGTGGCAGATTACTAAGAAAAGTTTGAGTAGTTAGCTTCTCGGGCTGGTACACTCGCACAATCTCAAAAGATTGAACTTTATATTAGTGGTCTTGTGGATTATATAGCAATTGAGGTTGAGTAGCATAATCATCTATATTTGGCTACGGCGATGAGTTTATCCAGGCTTTATGAACGCAAGGGACAACCTTTTCGTTCGCAACTGTTAGATGGCTGTAGATTCAAAATGACAGCTTTCTCACCTCCACAACACCCTAGATTTGTAAGGAAATTGACTAGATCTGAGATGGATGAAAAGAGACTGAAGGGTCTCTGCTTCAATTGTGATGAAGTCTTCACTCGGGGCCATCAGTGCAAGAAATTATTCTGGATTGATTCCATAGACGAAGAGGAAGAATATCTAGAATAGGAGACAAATCCTAATATAGATCAACCTGAAATTTCTTTGCAAGCCATCATTGGTGTCATAGCTCCACAAAATATGCAGTTACAAGGCCAACTGGCAGGGAATCCAGCGGCGTCATTAGTCGATTCTGGAAGTACTCATAACTTTGTGAACTCTAAAATTGTGTCACAATTCAATCTTCAAGTTGAGAGGCAAGAAGGGCTACGAGTAGTGGTGTCAAATGGAGAATGGGTCAGAAATTCGAAACAATGCGAAGGAGTTCCAATATGGTTTGGTAATTATGCTTTCCATACTGATTTATATGTCCTCAATCTAAGTGGATTTGATGTGGTTCTAGGTGTAAATTGGCTTATGACCTTAGGACCCATATTGTGGGACTTTACAGATATGTGGATGTCATTCTTCAAAAATGGAAAACAAATGGAGTTACAAGGTGTTAAGTCTCCTGATCCAACTCAAGGAGCAACAGCTCATGTTATGTTGGCTGACAAAGATAATCAGGAAGAATTGCAAATCATTTTGAAAGATTTTGCTTGCCTCTTTCATGAACCAGTAGGACTCCATGCTAAACGTGATTGTAACCACAAAATTGTTCTAGAACCAGGAATAAAACCTGTTGTGGTTCGATAATATAGATATCCACATAATCGAAAGGATGAAATTGAACAACAATGTTCGTAGATGTTGAAGCAAGGAATAATTCGGCCAAGTCAGTCTCCATTCTCTTCCCTGGTGCTTCTTGTTCCTAAATCTGATTGTTCTTGGCGTATGTGCAATGATTATTGTGAGTTGAATGCAAAAACAATCAAAGATAAATTTCCTATTCCAGTAATTGAAGAATTGTTGGAGGAATTGTTTGGGGCTAAAAATTTCTCTAAATTAGACTTACGCCAAGGTTATTATCATGTTTGGATGAAAGAAGATGATGTCGAGAAAACTAGTTTTTGTACTCACCATGGGCATTTTGAGTTTTTGGTTATGCCCTTTGTCTTAACTAACGCTCCATCTACCTTTCAATCATTAATGAATGAGGTATTTCAACTTCACTTGAGAAAATTTATTTTGGTGTTTTTTGATGATATTCTTGTGTATAGTCGCACTTGGGTCGAACATATGTATCATCTGCGACTTGTCTTCAAGTTACTCTCCGATCATCATATTTTTCTGCAGCAATCAAAGTGTTCATTTTCCCAAACTAAAATTGCTTATTTGGGCCACCTCATCACTGCTGATGGAGTTTCTGCTGATTCTAGCAAAATTTCAACGATGACTGAATGGTCCAAACCTACAACTCTTAAAGGGTTGCGAGGTTTCCTAGGCCTCACAGGATATTATCGTAAGTTTGTGAAAACTTATGGATCCATAGCTAAACCATTAACAGCCATGCTCCACAAGAATTCATTTATATGGACATATCAATCAACACAAGCTTTCGAAAAACTCAAGGTTGCTATGACAACTACACCTATATTGGCACATCCAAATTTTTCTCAACTTTTTGTTATTGATTGTGATGCTTCAGATCTGGGTATTGGGGCTATTTTATTGCAGAATAAACAACCCATTACCTTTTTAGCAGAGTATTGGCAAGAAAACACCAGCCATTGCCCGTTTATGAAAAACAATTGATAGGTTTAGTGAAAGCTATACGGAATTAACGCTCTTATTTATGGGGGCAATACTTCATAGTTCGTACTGATCACTACAGTTTGAAGTTTTTACTAGAACAAAAGGCACTAACTCCTCCGCAACAACATTGGTTGGCCAAGATTCTAGGTTACTCATTTTTGGTTGAATATAAGGCTGGTCGTTTGAACATGATCGCCGATGCCTTATCCCGTCGAGATAATGATGAAGCTATTCTTCTTGCCATTTCCATGTGTCAATTGAGCCTTTTTTATGACATAAGAAATGAACAACAAAACTCTCCTGATGTCCAGCAGTTAATATCTACTATCCATGATGTTACTGCATCAAATTAGTAGAGGGTCAAGAATGGGTTGCTTTTGTATAAACACTGAACATTCTTGTCATCAAACTCTCTTTCCATTCAGACAGTCATGACTACCTTGCATAACCAGGGACATGAGGGGTACCAAAAATCACTTTTTTGAATTGCAAGGAATTTCCATTGGACAGGTATGAAGCATCATATTCGCGACTTTGTTCATGCTTGTGTTGTTTACCAGTGACATAAAACAAAAATTTTGCAACCTGCTGGTTTTCTTCAGCCTTTATCAGTTCCGAAGCAAATATGGTCAGGTATTTCATTGGATTTTGTGGAAGGCTTACCTACTTCATGTGGGAAAAATGTAATCTTAGTGGTGGTAGACCATTTCTCTAAATATTGCCATTTATTGTCAACTGCTCATCCATACTCTGCAGTAAGTATTGCCCGACTTTTCTTTGACAATATTTTCAAATTACATAGCTTACCAATAAGCATGGTTAGTGATCGGGATATAACTTTTACAAGTGCTTTTTGGAGAGAACTCTTCCGCCTGAGTGGTACCAATTTGTGTTTTAGTTCAACGTATCATCCTCAACCTGATGGCTAAACTGAAGTTGTCAACCGGACTGTGGAGATGTACTTGAGGTGTTTTACCAGTGCATATCCTACCAAATAGATGGACTAGTTGTCCTGGGTAGAATATTCATACAACATCAGTTTTCATTCTTCCTTGAAAACGACACCGTTTGAAGTGGTGTATGGGCATCCTACGCCACATTTTTTGCCTTATTCCCCTGGAATTTCCAAACTAGATGCAGTGGATATAGCGTTACGTACTCGAGATCAAATTCAGCAGTCCTTAAGACAAATTTTATTGCATGCTCAACAAAGATAAAGGCTACTTTTGATTCCAAACATCGACTGTTGAGTTTCAGATGGGGGATAGAGTTCTATTAAAGCTACAACCATATAAACAGCTTTCCGTGGGTACTCGCCGTCACCAGAAATTGTTGCCCAAGTTTTATGGTCCTTACAAAATTGAGCAGTGTATTGGGCATGTGGCTTATAAATTAGAGTTTCCACCGAGTACAAATCTTCATCCGGGTTTTCATCTCAAAATTGAAGCTTTTTCATGAAGGACCTTTTTCCAGTAGATGCTACTCTTCCTTCAAGTTTGCCAGAAGCTCCCTCACCCCATCCTATAACTGTGCTTGAACATCGGGTTGTTCGTAATGTACCTAAAGTCTTGATACATTGGCAGAATACTTCTCCAGCTGAGGCATCATGGGAAACTATTTCTTCTATGCAGCAACGCTTTCCACACTTCCCGCTTGTGGACAAGCATGATTTGAAAGGGGGAGTAATGTTAGAACCCTTTTAGTCTACCAACGGTTTACACATGGGAGATTTAAGGAAATTAGAAAGTAGATTATTTTAGCTTATGAGCTATTTAGTTGTTTGCAGTAGATTACTACAACTTTTAAGTATTTATGTTTTCATTTTCTGTGTAGCAGTTGTTGCAGTAAGGAGGTTATTCCTCCACTTTCTCATTAAATTGTAGTAGGTAGTTGTAGTAGGCACTAGGCAGTTATTTTCCTTGTTTTCAGTATTGTATTTAATGTATTTGAATTCAGTGAAATGTTATGCAGAAATTACTAAGTCTTTGAGTACTTCAAATTCAAGAGATTGGAGATTCTCTCTTAATGAACCAGCACCATAGGTTGTAGGAAGAAAACATTCAATTTCACACTGCAACTCCCCACAACCAGATCCATATCAGTTCCAAGTTAAATCTTTCCCATCTTAAGTTGCCATTCTCAAAAAATATATCTCCTATCTCTAGGTTGAATTTATTTAATTAGGGTTTAACCTCTCAAATCCTTGCCATTTGCACTTTTCCAAATCCGAACTTTCTTTTTCAAGAAAATGTAAAAATTATATGACACTATCTAATGTTTGCAACTATTTAACAAAAGATGAAATTAAATAGAAAATATTGATTTCATGAAATAAAAGTACTATTGCTCATACCCATTTACATAACCCGAAAAAGATACCACAACCCTCTAAGATGCTTAGCTAGCCGTTAAAGATAAGGAAACTACAATAAAGACAGAAACATAGAGTTTTATAATCAATGATGACAAAAGGAGGATTTGGCTCAAAAGGTTTAACAACCTCCAAGAACACTATTTAATGGTGTGAGGACTAAAAAGCTGAACCAGAACGCATAATAAAACAAAGGGGGATGACGAGGTATACATTTGATTTGCTCAGTCAACTATGACAAATGGGTCCACAATGAGGGAGAAAGAATCGTGAATGGTAGGATACTCAAAGCATTGTCTGAATGAAAGTGAAAATCATAAATTGGAATGTGCGGGGGCTTAAAGACAATGAAAAAAAAGACACCATTATAGTGTTGGTCAAGGTGTGGAAGACAGATGTTTAATATCTACAAGAAACAAATATTGAAGAATGGTCTACTGTTGCTGCAACACAGATTTGGGGATCTAGTGTCATGCCCCGAGCCAACACCCTGGGCGGGACTGACACTCAAGAACCATTGTTGGCCCCAAGCGAACCCTTGGCCTGACTTAACTCTTAGCGGAAGTGGCGAACTCAAGTCTCAACATAAATGAAAGGAAATGAAAAGACTCGTGAACTAATAATGTCCAACTATCTATAATGCCTCTAATACTATGAGGAATGTCGAGACAAGACCCCCGATCATCCTAACAAACTGAAATGACAAACAATGATAAAATGGATCCTCCGGAAGCCAGAAGGATCACCAACACTTTGAAGCTCAGCTGGATCAATGAAGCGCTGGATGTTGATCCTGGTTACCTGTATCTGCATCATAAAAGATGCATGCCAAATGGCGTCAGTACATGGAATGTACGAGCATGTGAAAGGGAATCTAAACAAGACATAAGCTTGAACTGGAACGGAAAAAAACACTTACCTCGTCTCGACTCAACTCATCTCAATATAAAGCAAAAATAAAGATGCAATATAAAGAAAAGCTTTAAAACATGTAGATAACAACTCAGTGTATTAAAAGACACAATAATAACTTAGGTTTGTATATGAATATACAAGTAACTCTGTGGGAGATTCTCTAACCGACAACCATCACTATGAGTTATGTGATGATACAACGTCTCACCCACGCTGCCAGAACTGTCTTATACTTTGTCGGGGTATAGAACCCCTCAACTAAGTGAATCCACTAAGCTATGCTTAAAAAGCAATAAGGAATCATCTAAAAAGTATGACTCTCTCTACCCACGTTCGCTACATGGTTTATGAAGACATTGAGTTATTTGAACTCGTCCCCATATCGGTGCTCAATACTACTCCCAAAATGTAACTAGCTCATATGTTTAAAAACATGACTTACTCTGTGGTTTGAGATTGTTAAGATATCGTACTTGGGCCTAAGTCAACCTCAAAAGCTAGCTCATGAGGGGAGGTTTGTCCAAGTCCATATAAGGAGACCAAATTCCCATCCCTCTATCGATGTGAGACATTTAACACTCCCCCACACGCCCAGAACTCAACTGGAGCGTGAACACATCTGAATGGGGGGCCATCATCGTTGAACAACAAATTGGGATAGACCTGGCTCTGATACCACGTTAAAGATATGACACCTGAGCCAAACTCAACCCCAAAATCTAGCTCATTAGGGGAGGTTTGTCCAAGTCCATATAGACCAAATTCTCCTGTAGACCGCTTCTTGGTGCTCTTCCTTCAGAGAGTGCATAAATTGACTTGTAAATATCTAAGTGTGATCAGATATAATTTTGTAGGATTTAAATTGATCTTATAAAATTATATATGATATGCTTTTGAATAGGTTAGGATATTAGATCAATAAAATCATCCCTTGATTTTCAAATCTGCCAAAATCAAGGGGTCTGATTGCTAGTTAGTTCAATTTTCTATACTATAAATATGTATCTTTATGGATGAATAAGATTGTACAATTTTGGTATCAAAACTTACATAGTATCAGAGCAAGATTATTCTTGTAACTAAAAGAGTACTACTGCCAAGAAAATAGAAGCCAACGACATCAATAAAAGTCAAGATTTCTATTAACAATTTTGACAAGAGACAACAATGAAGCCGTGGTGTGTTTTTTGCATAAAATATGGGCACATTCGTGAGACTTGCTGGAATATCCATAGGAAACAGCCTAGTTGGAACACAAAAATGGCAGACAACCATGGTCAGGCCCTTCAGTGTACCAGCAAAGAACCAGGGCTACGATCTTCTCTAGAAAGGCGACCTTTCACAGAGGAACAAGTAGAGCGGCTGCACAAATTTCTCAAAGTTCTCCAACCTCAACTCCAAACCAGTAAATTTGATTCTTCCACTCCTACTTCTTTTTCCAAGTAGATAATGTACCATCCGTTTTTGTTAGTACATATTCAAATGGTATAAGTCCTTGGATCATAGATTCAGGGGCTAGTGATCACATGACATGGAATTTCCATTTTTTCTCAACCTACACTTCTTTAGCAGAAAATAAAAAAGTCAAAATTGTTGATGGTTCCGTCTCAACAATTGCTGGAAAAGGGACAGTCAAACTAACCCCTTTTTTGACCCTTTTGATGTCCTTCATGTTCCAAAACTGTCTCATAAACTTTTATCCATCAACAAATTGACTCAAAACCTTAATTGTCGTGCTATCTTTGACTCTATTTCATGCGTGTTTCAAGACAAGGTCCCGGGGAGGATGATTGGCAATGCTAGAGAGTCTGAAGGTCTCTATTTTCTTGAAAACGGGGACAGTTCAATAAATATTAGTTTAGCTTGTTTGAACTCTGTTCAAGTTGATAATAAAGTCATGTTATGGAATCCTAGTTTTCATTATTTGAAACTCTTGTCACCTCAGTTGTTTATGAATAAAAGTACATCCTCTTTCCAGTGTGAATTTTGTGAAATGGCTAAACATAGACGTTCATCATTTTCTTCCCAAAAGTACCATGCCACAAAACCCTTTAAGTTAATCCATAGCGATGTTTGGGGACTTTCTAGGGTAGTAACTATAAAATGGAAAATGGTGGTTTGTGAGTTTCATAGATGATCACACTAGACTAACTTAGGTGTACTTATTGAAAGACAAAAGTGAAGTAAAACATATGTTTGAGGCTATTTATATTATGGTCGAGACACAATTTCATGAGAAGATTCAAATATTTCTGAGTGCACCAAAGTTTATATCCTAATACACCCCAACAAAATGGAGTAGCTGAGAGAAAAATAGGCATCTTATGGAGGTAACTAGAGCCTTAATATTCACAAGTGGAGTCCCTAAATTTCTTTGGGGAGAAGCTCTTTTGACATCCACTTATCTTATTAATAGGATGTCTTCCTGTGTTCTAGGTTTCAAAACCCCTTTTAGTATGTTCAAGACATACTTCCCTACTTCTAGATTGACCACTGATCTACCTTTGAGAGTCTTTGGGTGTAGTGTATTTGTTCATGTTCATGATCATAATAGCAGTAAACTTGATCCACGTGCTAATAAATGTGTTTTTGTTGGCTATGCCCCTAGTCAAAAGGGATACAAGTGTTATGACCCGAACACTAGGAAGGTTATTGTCACAATGGATGTCACCTTTTTTGAATCTCAATTATTTTTTGGAACTCATCTTCAGGGGGGAAAACATAGTGAAGATTCAATGGATCGTAAGGATTCTCGTGACTTCACATGCGAGAAACATAAGGATCTACCTTTTATGATAAATACAGGAAAAAGTACTTTTGGTAGTAGCAACCTTGATAAGGTAAGAGATTCCAACTTATATAATGAAAATAAGGAAACTGAAACAGTAGAGCATTTTCATGATACAATTAATGACAAGGATATGGAACAAACAAAGGAATTTCAGGTTTACATGAGAAGAAACTGGAATCAAGAAAAAAAGACTAAGGACGCTCATCAGAACCAAAAGTCCACTCCGCAAGATCTTACTGATATACAAGGTAATTCTCCAGAACCTAATTCTGATTTGCCCCTTGTTTTTTTTTTTTTTGAAACTGGTAACTTTGTGTCTATTGATAGAAACAGATCAGTACATGGGTTGTACTAGGGCCATATTTACAAGTAAATCCAGATCATAAGATCCCATGTCTATAATGAATCTAACACATCAATAATAGATACATGATCATTAGACCGAATCTGCTTACACCAAAAACATAGAATGAAGATACAATTCAATTTGATATATATGTTTTACAATATTTTCTATGTTCTCAAAACACCTAGAATTTCTCTCCTTCCAGATTGTCCACTATATGCTGGCTGGTATGATTCTCCATCTACATCTGCTTCTTACATGAACCCTAACTTCTTCCCAACTTTGAAGGGCTTCTGTAATCTTTCCTGGCATAGACCAGGAGAAACCTTTAAGGTTTATGAATACCCTATAAAGCTGACATATGATATTGCAATGAAGGAACAAATGTCGAACAGTTTTTGCTTGTTCTCCACAAAAAACACATCTCGAACATAAAATTATCCCCATTTTCATCAAATTGTCTTGTGTAAGGACAACTTCCTTAGATAGTAGCCAAATAAAACATGATACCTTGTAAGGTATATTCTTTTTCCATATAGTTTTCTACGGCCAGTTGACATTCTATTGATTGTGAGTATTCAACCATCTGTCTACTTTACCTACCCTAAAGGTTCCTCTGTCACTGCCCTGCCACCAAAGCTCATCTTCCCCTTCTTGTGTTCCTTTAAACTGGCCAATAATGTTAAGGAAATCTGCAACT